>NW_005371843.1:573534-585485 GCF_000412655.1 Myotis brandtii | reverse complement strand
CGGGAGGGACTGAAAGGTGGTCAATGCACCTCATGGCAACTGGTAGAGCGGTTGTTCCGGTCATTACACTTATGGCCTTTTATTATATAGGATAGGCCTTATGACCCTTGGTGCAAGAAACCTACCCCTGCCTGAAGGTTATTATGAAAACTGTGTTTTTTATCTGAGGCTAAGGTTTTAGCTTTAGTATATGAATAGTTGATGAAAGAATTGTGCTCAAAGGTTTTGTAGCATTGGGTTTAATTTCAGGGTTAGGCTCCTTTCTAAGAATAGAGGTATACTCTCATCTAAGGAAAAAAACTTAGAATGTGGGAAGTATAAAAATTATTAATTTCAGAGGTGGATTTGCTGTCAGATTGGATAGCAGTGCCTACTTCCCTGGGGGGCTCCTGTTCCCAAGACTGTTTTTATTGTTTCTCTCTCCAGCGCTCCGCTCGAGCCTTGAAGTGGTGAATTCATCCGCTGAGGTTGTGTGTCCATTGCTGCAAGAATAAGAGAAGCAGTAACAAAATCATGCAGCGCAGTATTTCAGGATGACAGTTTTATGTGGTTGTGTGATGTTGCAGAGTCTTGTATGTGATATCGACCCTTTTCTTTTGAATCAAAGCCCAGGGTTTTACTGGAGAAGGGAGGCTTCAGAAATAATTTGAGTCTATCCTAAAATCGAGCTCCTAAATAGTTATCCCATTGTGTCTCCCATTAAGCTAATTGCTCACAGGACGTACAAGTACATATATCGAATACTTATATCCAGTTTGAGTAGGGATTCCTAATTTTAATTTTCTAACGCCTTTTTAACTCTATCTTTGTGCGTTGAAATGAACCTGAAACATTTCTATTAGTATGAATGCCAGCTGAATTAAAGAGACCCAGAAACTTGATTTCCCCCCTTTATGTTGCCATCTATTGGAGAATGAATAGCTTAAAATAAGAGCATCCGTTCCTCATCCAGAGGCAGGCTGACTATTTCAATTCTAGACTGGCAGTCACTCTGCGTGCTTACTTGAAATACCATTTTTTGAACATACTTGGCAACTTGAAGTGCCCAATTAAAAAGCTCTGGAGAAAGAGGAAGTCTGCGGCTGTGCAATTAGTCCTCAGGATTCAGAGTGTTTCCTTTATGTCTGGAAGGCCATAATAGGAAATCACTGGACACAATAGCCTTATGCCAGGTGCTTAGAATAGAAGGCATTTTCAGGATGGATTATTTCTATACTCTTGCTCCTGAAATGGTTCACCTAAAGAGACTCCCACCTCCATAAAGATACTGGCGGTGTGAAAAAAAATTTGGCGGGAGGCTTTCACAAAATTTTAGACAATTGATAACTAGAACCAGCCAAATAAGTGGCAGATAATACCTAACCATATACAGGAGTGCTCAGCCTCTCTAATTTATCCGATTGACAACCGTACTCCTCCCACCTGTTATTGTATTCCATTTTTTTTTTAAAAGAGATGAGGATTGGGTGCCAGAGAATATGCCAGATATTGTGCTGCTCTCCCTAAAAAAAACAAAGCCTCATTAAGTAGAGCTGTATATTCTGAGATTATTTATAGTGTTTATTATAGAGAGACCAAGAACACTAAGCACTTAATAGCTTTCCTTATTTACAAGTCAGATTCATCTAAGGGATATTATTCTTTTATTTTCCTGGTGTGTGAAATGTTCCTTTAAAATAGATTACAAAGGAGGATCAAAAAAAAAAAAAAAAAAAGGAGGCTACACAGGAGAAAAAAAAAAAAAAAAAAAAAAAGGAGGCTACACAGTGACACAAATTTGTTGGCTATGAAAATGCAGAATGGATGAAGCTTTCCTTTTTTAATGCTCTGCCACAAAAAAGTCCATGTTATTTAAGTACAAACACTGCTTTTTGTCGAAGTGAATTCACACACATAAGTAATGTAGGACAGATACGTGTATGTGACTGTGTGGCTGTTATTTCCCAATTATATAATAAATGCATTCCATTAAAGTTTGCGGTAAAGCGGATGCCTATTAAGTTAATTATTTTCCCCCAGTGACTTCAGCTGTAGAAATGGCACGGTCTTCCACTAGACTTTGAATGTTTTCAGGTAAGAATACCCAGAAGAAGGAACTAGAGACAAGAAACAGAACAACCCTTTAAATCCAAATTAAACACTGACTTTCTGACGGAGCATCCAATGACTCTCAAAATATTGCCTGTGAGTTCAGCTATGGTATATGACTTTAATAACAAGAAGGCAGTACACAATAGTACCTCAGCGCTGAAGGTTTTACTCTTTTTTCTCACCCTTTGTCCCATTGTTCCCGTGGGAGAGAAAGAACAGTGACCAAGGCTTTCTTTCCCAAGTAGGTTATTTTAATGGTCTCAGCATCCTTGTGTGCATACTGTATGAAACTGACATCCAAGTCCTGTTTTGTCACTTATAGGTTTGCAGGTACAATACACATAAATAATATAATAGTTAATAAATAATAATACAAAAATAAACTTGGCGTACTCATAACTGTAAACCTACTTTTGCCCACCCCTGTATTCTAGCTCGGAAAAGTCCTTTGCAGCTTTACTCTCTGAACTTGTAATTAGCAGAGAGCTCTGGTCTCAGTTCTCATGAAGGTGTAGTTGGAGACCTTGATTCTTTCCCATTCAGTTTGGCTGGGAGAACTCAGATGATAAGACCAGTCATTTGTCTATTTCTTCAATATTCTCCCCAAACTCATGGGTGCATTCCTCAGAGTCTACCGTAATGGGAGTATTGGGTCTGGGAGAAGGCACCAGCGAGGACTCAGCAGGCTGGGGGTGGTGGTGTTCTCTTTCACCTTTTTCTACTGAGACCCAGGGAGTAAAAACGAGTGCTTGATTCCTGAGTTTAGACAACCTCTGTCAAGCTGATGTCTTGAGGACACCAGGATGAGAAGGACTGTTTAGGAGCCAATTAAACTAGTGTGGGCCAGGAAGAGAGGTGCTGAGATGTCATCCAGGGTACAGGCAGAAGACTTGTCTGTTTAATGCTATGTACTGGGATTTAGTTCTTGAATTCATATTCAGATGTGGGTTAGGGCTAGACTGGCTTTGACAAGCAGGATCATTACATTAACACTTAGGTGGCTGTCAATTGGGTGATTGGCTACATTTTAAGAAGATCTATTCATGAGAGCTAATAGAGCAGAGGGGACTAGATGGAGAATATTTAATAGAACAGTGTTCTCCATAAATGTTCTTTAATTGTGAAGAGAACTGTTCTGTAGATTTATTCATTCATGCATTGACTATGCATTTATGAAGTGTTTTTTGTGTATGCCAGGCTAATTCAAAAGTCTAAATTTCAAACTTGGTTATTCAAGTTCAGAGTTTAGCTAAAAAGCATTGTTTTATCCTGAGAAGGGGTTTTATCAAATTATATGCTTAAGATAAGGGGGAAAGTCTGTCTCTCATCCCTCAAGCCCTATCAGTTCTACTGTTGATGGGGCTTGTCTGTCAGCTCTAGGAGGTATAAAAATGTCTTGAGCCCACGTGCCCTGCTGCATAGGGTATCTTGCTAACACAGCTTGAGAAACTGGAAGAGTTTAATTGGTTGTGCTAGTCTCACTGTTCTGAGATTCTAGATTTCTTTCCCTCACCACAAACTTAAATCTTCCTTCTCTGTTTTCAGTTTCCAACGAGCTTTAGAATGAGTGAGGGGAACACATGGAGTTGGGGAGACCAGCAAAGATGTGATTGGTGATGTACTAGTAGATAAGGGCGGCATGTGAGAAAGTTATTGGAAGTTGGATTTTTAAAACTGTGGTCAGCTCAGTATTACTTTTATTTAGCCTGAATGTTGTTTTGGGTTGCATGATCTGTAAGTGTGGAACTTTTTTGTTGTAGAGAATATTGACACCCACATTTTCTTAAATTAGCCCATTCTTTATTGCTAAAACAAACAAACAAACAAACAAAAAAACCCCAAAACCAACTTTGGGCATCTGATAAAATATCCTTGTTTTAGCATACTTGATCTTACTATGACTTTGTAATGGTTTTATTTCTGGAAAGTTTTGTTCACATTGGTATGATTGAGAAAGAGCAGACTGATCTTATAGGAGAACAAATTTAGAATTTCCCAGCTAATAAAACCAAAAGGTTTCTCGTAATCTTAAGGTGTCTAGTTTTAGAAACACTTCCACCCCACTCCCCAGGTGTGAACAACAATGCTTCTTAGGACAATGGTGTGACTTTCCGTGGGAGAATTGTCCCTTTTGCATTGTGTTATGGTGCATGATGGGAAGGTTTAGAAATACACACACCCCTGGATACAACAGGCCTCAGTTAGGACATCTACTATTTTTAGCGTGTTTTCCTATTTTGGGCCTGGCATGCTATCTTTGGGTGAGAAAAGCCATCCACTGGCCCTGGTCTGAGGTCAGACATAGCTGTCAGTTCTCTATAATGGACTTGATGATGTTATAGTTTTAAAATAACTGAAAATTAACATTTTGTCCCTACGATTGTGGCTGTAAGCATGCTATCATTTTAATACTATTAATCACTTTTTTTTTACAGGAACCCCCCATTTGGAATAAAAATATTCTAATTCACAATTTCCCCCCTTCCCTGGAAGCTAAATGCTATAACTTAATACACCTCAGTAACACGTGGCTAAAATCCTGTAATTTTTTGTTTTGTTTTCAGCTTTTGTGATTGTGAAGAGGAAGGCATGTAGTGTTAGGGGTTGGGTTGAAAGAGGAGAAGATGGAGCAGTTGTGATCCCCCAGAGGGGGTAAGAGATGGAGAATACATTAGTGGTAGGAGGGCTTTTGCAGAAAATAAGAAGGTACAATTAAATGGGGCTATTAAAGGCACGCCAGCCTCAATTCATTAAATGACTCTAAGCCCCTTTCCCATCTTTCTCCTCCTGGGACTCAGTATTTTTTCAGTGTCACAAAGACCAGGAAGACTGCCAGGGAAGAAATGCTGTTACTTAGATGCCCGCTCCCTCTCTCCCTTCTTCAGGGGCTGATCCTCTGATGAAAAGACTTAGAGAAAGAAAGGTCCCCCATGCCCCCCTTCTCATCTGTAGTCATGGACAATGAAAATGGGGCATCCTAGGAGGTGATCTGGTGCTGCATCCCCAAATACTCCTGACTTGATAGCAGATACCTGTGTAGACTCCCATCTGTTTGGAGATGCAACAAAATGGAATTCACATTTGGAAATCTTGTGTGAAAAAACTGCAGACATTTTTTTTTTTAGGAAAACAATGTGTTGTACAAATCATATGGAATCTGATTACCTGCGTGACCTAGCGAGAATGTCAAGGCATGTGTGGTGAAGCGTGCTTGACATCAAACAGTGTAGTTGTGAGTGTGGTAGACACTCTGTCCCGGCAGCTTGTTTCGTGTCACTTATCTCAGCCCCTGTTTGCTCATCAGTAAAATGGGGATCCTAGTATGTGTTTTACTATAGTTGCTCTGTGAGATGAAATGAGATGCAGAGTGGAAAGCATTTAGCCCAGTGCCTGGCATAAGATAAGTGCTCCTCTAAATATTAACTAGTTTTTATTATCAATTTAATTTTAGGACACACACATAAAAAGACTTGTTGATCTTATCTATTAACTGAAGGGTTAGGCTTCGAGGAAGCTGAGACCCAGAGAGATGACGTGCTTATTAGCGGAAGAGTCAGAACCCAGATCTTATGACTTCCCATTGGATGAGGTTATTCTGCATTTTGTACAGGAGGATGTGCCCTTAGGAGTTCTTGTCTCATATCTTGGGCATTACACAGCTCATAGGGATCATATGACCTTTTACATTGGTCCTCAACACCTTCTCCACCCTGTACTATTGTACATGTGGTATGACTTTCATATATTTAAGAAGGTAGATTTAAGTTCTTCATTGCTGAGGCTCTTTAGGTGGTAGAAACCCCTGCAATTTTGAAGGCATTATCATTGCCTGAATTTTAAAAGAGCTACCTTCAGAGGAAAAAAAATCATACTCTTCCATTATGCCTGAGGCTTGCAGAACACCATTTAAACTACAAGTGATAAAAAGGGCAAGTATTTGATTAAAACCAATCTCCCTTCAAGACTAATGCTTCAGTCTCCATCAGACCTTCTTCAAGGGAACATCAGTGTGTTTTGCTGATGGCTAGATCCAATTTATGGGGAGGTAAAAGGAAAGGCGATTATTTTTTTTAATTCATCTATTAGCTTCCAGACTTACACGGAATCTAAAAAGTGGTGTTAGATAATAGAAGTTGAGTGCTTAAAAAATGTATGGCTAGTCCTGTGCTTCAAGGAAACAGCTATTTGATCAGATTTTAGGCTGGCACACAGTTCTCATTGATAACAGGCGAGTGGCCTGTAGCAGCTGAACAGCTCAGGAAGCACAGAGGATGTGAACTAGGGGAAGCGTCCTCCATGCAATTTTCTGCATTGTTTTTGTGACTGAGGTCTCTATGGAATAGTCACATTTCCAGTTCATATCATTGCATTTGCTATTTCTATTGCTGCTACATCATCTACCACAGGCCTCAGCCTCACTTAATTTTTCACTTACCTTTGTCTCTTTCAAGAGTCAGCTGCAGCACCACCTCTGAGACGGCTTCCTGGCTCCCTCTGTCCATCCATCCTGGGCCAGAGGCCCCTCTCTTTGGGACTTACTAGCACCCTACTTTTGCTTCTCCTAGCCCTTATGGTGCAGTGTGATGATTGTATTACAGTCATCTCTTTCCTATGACACTGGGATAGCGACCACTTTTGTCTTTTCATCCAGTTGCAAGCAAGGTGCCTGGAGGCGGTCAGAAGTGAATGTTCATTGAATAAATGAGTACATCACGTTCTGCCCAAACCTGGCTTCCCTGAGTTTATATGCCCCCATAACCTTTTGTAAATGAAACCACTTTTACATCATTAGCCATTTCTATTCTTCTTTTCTACGGAAGTAATTTTTATTTCCAGATAAATCTTGTTGTGCCCACTCCCCACCCTCCTACACCTAATGTGGCTTATGCTCTTCTTTTTTTTAATTTTTGGAGGGGTGTGAAGTACAAGATGGAATAGAATGTGGGCTAAATCCAGGGCTATTCAACTTGATTAGACTCCTTCAGCCTTCCAGAATGTTGAGAAAGTAATTAGTCGGGGGTGGGGGGGGGGGGGGTGGGGAAGTGTGAGAAGAAAGGACTGAGATTCTTTGTATCCAAAAGAATGTTTCTCCTTGGTGATGAGGTAGGCATTGTCGCCCCTCTGCATAAATCCTTAAGCAAAGTACAAAAACACCAGCGGGCCAAACAATGACCACTCTCCCTTTGGGATTGCAATGCTTTGTATGGGTGCGTTTGGAAATGGGTTTCCTGTTCAGGGTTTTGAGGAGTCATAATGTTGAGTGGCAGGCTAACCTTTGAACTGTTTGTGTTTTTGACATCAAAAGGAATTCTGTGCTTTACCAAAAAAGTTTTGTTTTTTTTTTCATGGCATTAATACTCTTAAGGCACAGAGGGAAGTTAGAATCGGACTTGTGGACATGGTGGAAAAATTAGTATCTTTCGTTTGCTCAGTTTATTTGGACAGTAGTAGATTTTTTAATTTTTTTAAGATGGGGAGCTCAAATCTTTCCATATGTTGCTTTTAATACCCTTACAATTATTTTTCCTATGCAAAATTGGAATTGGTAAAAGGTGGTTTTTTTTTATGATTTAAATATTCCTCTGATTCTCCAATACTTCTAATTCTGTTAACTTTACTCATGAAAAATCTTGAGGGACATGTTTTTAGTAACATTTCTATAGTATATGACAACTTTTACTGCAAAAACATGAATTAGCAAGTGTGTGTGCTTTTAGCATAACTTCTCTTTTAATAAAATTAACATCTTAACTGTTGTTTTGGCAAATTTTTCACATAGTAGGTTCTTAATATTGAACTGAATCCAGTTTGACTCTTCCATGTGTTTTCAAAAGTCTGATCTATGTTTCAGTTTGTCCTTCACTCAACTTGTTTTTTTCCTGTGCATATGGAGATGAATCATGATGGGTTTTCCTAGTCTTAATTTTGTAAAACTAAACACATCCATTGCTCAGTGTTTTCCTACTTATGAATAAGAGTGCTTTAAATCTGTCCGACATGGCATTATGTGATGTGTATTGTAACCAGAGACCAACACTTATATAACTTTATTTCTTTATTCACCCTTCATTTTCAGAAAGATGATTTACATATTTATTATGTACCATGTCTTTCATAATGACCTTTGGGGCTGAGATTTCTTTTTTTCTAAAATGGTCTTGACCTAGGAAGGCTTATTATTAAAATATAAAAAATTAAAAATCAATTCCAACGTCCCTCATTCTTCAACAGATAAATAGTAAGTTATATAAAGAAAGGGTTGCAAGGGGACCTTAGAGTCAAAGTGACGTATATGATATAACGAATTTTGTTTTAAAGAATGGGCAGGACTAAATCATAGTGTCCAGGGAGGCTTGCTTGGGTGATAAAACTATAAAGACATGCCAAATATGATTACTATTAAAAGCAGTCTACAAAGACATTGCCAGCAGTACAGGGAATGAACACTCAATTACTGACAGCAGCATGTTGGTATTTATAAATGTTCTCTCTAATTTTTTAAGAAACCACAAATGAAATCAGATTACAGGCTATAGGTTCAGATTTTAGTTCTAGCTAATGCGAAAGTGCTGAGTTGTTAATAAAAATATAGGGAATATTTCCTGAAGTGTGGACCTAGCAGGAATACAAAAATAGAAAGGTGGCTCTATTTTTTTTTTTAATTGTGAGGTAAATTTATTACAGTTTTGTCTGCTATTTATTACTAGAGTCCCTATATTAATTCTGGTTTTATTGTTTTTCAGAAAAATTAAGACCTAAGTCTTCTGCTGAATTCTGCTTGGTTTTGTTATTTCTTTGGCCTTGTCCATTCATTCTACAAAGATCATCGAGCACGTTCACCCTGCCATGCCTTGTGCTGAGGCTGCAGGGAATAACTACAGGCAGGAGGTAGCCCCGCTTTAAGGATCTCCCAGGACGAGGTCTTGAATAGCAGTAAGGACTCATTATTTTTGCTGTAAAAATTTACGGAGATCCATCTAGAATGCCATTACTGGGGTATATGGCTTTTCTGCTGTAGTTAAAATACCCATTTTGTTCCCGTTTGGTGGGAATTTGCCCAGGGTGGTCTCAGGGGAATCTTCAGCAGGGAAGCCTGGGAGCCAGTCCTGGGGGATTGTGCAGGGCCTGGTGGTCTGCCTGGGAAGGCTTGAGAATGCCTGAAACCAGAGCTCACCGCTCATTGGGCCGTTCTCCAGGGGTCGCACAACCCTTGGCATTCCTCGCATACTACCTTGGAAGGCAGTTTATTGCCTCCTAGGAATTCTGGACATTGCAGGCATCATTTGTTTATATTATTTTTTCCAATCTAAAATGTGCTTTTTGGAAGAAACACGAACCTGTTTATTTAACTCCAACAGCTTGAGCTTTTCTGTGTTGTTCACCTTTCATTGAAAATTCTGTATGGAAACAGAATTTCATTCTTCCCTTCTTTTTTTTTTTTAAATATTTTATTGATTTTTTCCAGAAAGGCATGATGCATATTTCATTTATACATTCATACATTCAATCCTTCAACAAACAAAACAAAACAGTTTCAAGAAACACATGAGAAGAGCTAAATTTAAAAGATGAAATCTCCCTTCCCTCAAGAAAATTGCATTGCTAGAGAGAGAAGTGATATGCAGATGGCCAATAAATTTTTTTTTATTCATGAAAAGAAGGGAGAGGGAGAGAAACATCAGTGATGAGAGAGAATCATTGATTGGCTGTCTCCTGCACGCCCCCTCCTGGAGATCTAGCCGGGAACCTTGGGCATGTGCCCTGACCAGGAATCAAACTGTGGCCTTCTGGTTCCTAGGTGGACACTAAACCACTGAGCCACTCGAGCCGGGATATTTTTATTATTATTATTATTATTATTATTATATTTTCTCTTAATATTACTTGATTTTATGAAATCAAGCAAAAATTATAATCTGTTTCATTGCATGGCCAAATTCTATAAATATAAGACCAAAAAATTGCAGTAAATAGTTTATTTTTCTAGCCCTAACTGGTTTGGCTCAGTGGATAGAGTGTCGGCCTGCGGACTAAAGGTCCCAGGTTCGATTCCAGTCAAGGGCATGTACCTTGGTTGGGGGTGCATCCCCAGTAGGGAGTGTGCAGGAGGCAGCTGATCGATGTTTCTCTCTCATTGATGTTTCTAACTCTCTATCCCTCTCCCTTCCTCTCTGTAAAAAATCAATAAAATATATTTTAAAAAATAGTTACACGGCCTTTGCCTCCAAGATCTCAAAGATGGAAGGTGCGCTGTGGGGACAAGGGCCCAGACAGACAATTCACAGGAGGAGTAATCACTGAGGGATAACAAAAGTGCACACACAGACTTTGAGAGTAGCAGAGAGGGGCGCGTTGAAAACGTTTTAATGTTTACATTTGTTGTTAAAATTCATCCAGAGCAGCCCATTAATCATATCTACATTCTCTGGGATGAAAGTACAAAATGAATACAATGGACGTTGTTCAAAACCCCATTGACTTCCATCCCCCCTTCCCCTCCCCCAGCAGGGGAATGAAAAAGGGGAAAGTGGAATTTGTTCCTGAAACCTTATGAGAGAGGATTCCTTACATTTACATTTCAAAGCAGCCAAGCTCGAGTTTTGTGGACCTTGGGAGCCTCTAATTCTTGCATTATCCACAGGTACCCTCCTGTGAGGACCTTTGGGAGTTGTTTTATGTCTTGTTTTGGAGCTGTGCTTCCCTCACGCCTGTGTTACAATCTTGGGGGACACATAGACCACGCCCAACCTGAAGCATAGCCTTAGTCGTACTTTTCTCTTTTCAGAATATAAAATGTAGAAGAAAACAGACTAATTACCCCCCACAGTACAAATAAGAACTCCTTCTTCCAAAGGAACGTCTTTCTTTATTTAAATAATGAGAAACTGGTGTCTTCAGCACCATTAGAATACAGTGCCCCCTTATTACAAACCTTCCCTCCCCTCCCGGTGTATGTTCCCTCCTTACACCTCCGGAAGATGAATAGGTCAGCCTCTCTCTCTCTTCTCAAATGTACAGCTGAAGTGTGAGACCTGGAGACCCGTCCCAGCCAAGGTTCCTACAAGTAGAGAGAGGACGGGGTCTAGACCAGCCTTGGTGTTAGAATCCCTGGCTCAGATCTTGTCGGATGCAGGTGCTGCCTGGGCCGCGCGCTCCTGGTCTCTGGGCCTCCGCTCTGGGCCTTTCTGAAAGGTTATCTCACTGATGCCTCTGGGAAGATAGCTCAGAACAAAGATGACTGGATGTCTGTTTTCTTAGTCAAGATAGATGATCTGTTTCAAGAATGTGGGCCCGCGTTTAGGCAAGACTGAAAACAATAACATCTGTCAAATGTTAACCATGCCATTAGATTTGAGGGGAAACACTTTTAGGAGAAAAAAAAATGACCTTGAGGAGTGCGGTGTCATTGAGCGGTGTTTGATGGTAGTGGTGGGAAATGAATGGGACTGGTGTCCACACCTCCTGGATGGATGGAGCCAGCTCTCTCTCCCTGCAGCCCCAGCCTCCCGTGGTCCCAATTTTCATATTCCTCCCAATTTGCCTCAGAGCATGCTGTGACCCTCATCCATCTTTTTTTTTGCATTTAACAAAGTTGTAAAGGGATTTATATGCTTTCCATTAGCCTTCGCTAAGCTGCTGTCATGAATATTTAATGGCGAACACAGTTTGTTTTCTTTTTCTTTCTTTCCCAGCCTCTGCCACCCCCTCCCCCTAGCTCCCCCGTTAGCCAGCCCAGAGAAGTGGAAATACCTCCGCCCCTCGCCCCTGGCCGGGACCCAAGACGCACTGGGGCTCTCTCCATGCGAAGCCTTCACCCCCGTAAAGCAGGCCTTTTCTCCTTTTTCTTCTCCCCCCCTCCC
>NW_005371843.1:503710-573360 GCF_000412655.1 Myotis brandtii | reverse complement strand
ATCCCAGCCGTCCCCCAGCCGCCGCTGCGGACGGTCTTTCCCTTTGAACTTCACTGAAGCACAATAGCTGCCCTGCAACTTAGCTGGGGTTCCCTCAGACGCATTCCTGACACTTCACGGGTCGCTGGGCCCTTTCTCTTTGCCGCAGCAAAAGGGGTGATTGTCTGCGACAGAAAATGACTTTCGAAGACACTAAAAGATTTACCGTGTCTGGAGCAACTTCTGAACTTTTGTGATTATCCCAGAAAAATGCACTTTTCCTATTGGGAGCTTCCTTTTAGCTCCTTCCCTTCCTCCTTGCATCCCAGCATTTACTGACTGAATTTCCCGTTCTCCTTGATGCATTGTCTGCTCCTGGGCCAAGGGAGTTGAGACCAAAGGTGAGCATCGGAGGGAACTGAAGAGCTAAATTGTTAGCTGAAGGGGAAGGTTAAGGGCAGTGGAGCCCCCTCCTTCCTCCCAAAGAAGTCAAACCTGCTTGAAGGCATGATCTTCAGGTACCTGCCCCAGAGGATTGCATGAAAGGTTAGCCGAGGAAATCCATGGGAAATGTTTAACACACTATTTGGCTACAGTACTTGCTCAATAAATACGTTATAATTAATATTCTACACATTCCCTTATTTTTCCAAAAGTCCTCAGTTGTAGTCTCAACAATTCATATGGGTTCTACATCTTCCCCACTTAATTAATTGTAGAACGGAATAATGTTGGAGCTGCTGGGCTAGACGCTATGTATCTTTTACATGTACAAACACAGCTTTCTTTTTGCATTGGTTAAAGCTAAGGGGTATGAACTTGGTTGTTGTTGTTTTTGTTAGCTTCAATTTTCACTTTCTGGCTTTTCACTTTGTCTAGTATCCTGGGCGTCTCCTTATCAGACTTTAATCTTAGTTCCTTTTGATAGGATTTTACCCACTAGCACAGTGTATAAAACTTCGCAAGTACTATTTCTTCCTGAGCCAGAAGACAGGGCACTTCCACTGTCTCCATTCCTCTCCCGCGTCCTCTGCCTGTAACAGTGAAAGCTCACTGCGCCTCCTCCTACCTGTAATTGCAGACATTGGTATTAAAAAATGATGAGACGTCACAGTAAACAAGTGTCCCAATTGATATCTAACTTTCCTTTTAGTCTTCCTGGTGAAACTTGTAAATCTAGTAGTGAAACCAGGCCTGTGGGGATGCCAAATTTGTTCTGGGGTATCAGGGGTTTATTTCTTACAGGAAAGAAGTACTGGGATGGGGAGGAGAGGAAATACTACAGCTTGGGGAAAGCCAGGAGACAAATTTTACAGGAGTCTGTGTTAATCTGCCCTTAGGCTTCTATGGACTCATTCTGTTAGCCTTCCAGTGAGGGTACTGGTGGTAATTGTTACCTGGCGAGTTCAGTGCACTAACCGTACAAATGCACGTGGCTGTTGAAGGTACGGAATGAGTAAGATTTATCTTCTGGGAGCTTATTCATCTGCAAAAGCCAGAAACACATGTGACAGGCTTTGGATGTGAGTGGTTTCCTCTCTATGAACGAGTTATTTTTACTCCATCCTCCTGAAGTGCTTCTCTATCTCTGATGAACGCCTACCACAGCATGCTTAATTGATGGGAGTGTTGTTTCATTTCTCTTTGGGTAACCTGAAACTGCGTTAGTTAGCTTGGGGGTAACCTTATCTCACTCATTCATAGTGTAGTTATCATCAACTACAATCTCTGAAAGAATTCTACATGGGCTACTAATAAAACACATCCTCCTCAATCCTGTGAGGACTTAACTACAGCTTTTATATATTTCTATATTAAATTTCTTTTAAGGATTTGGCCCCAAATTCCAGCTAATGAAATAATTTTGAATTTTGCCCTTGAAGTCTCTCAGCTTCAGGCTTCCCTCAGGTAGGATAAGCCTTTACCACCTGTTGACAGAGAGCCTTTCGGTTCGTCTCTGTAGACCTCCTTGCCTTGAGTTGACATAGACCCATGAGTAGGACCCTTTGGGTAAGAGTTCCAACCATCAGAATTTTCCTCTCATTTCTTCATCATGCTATGAGGCTGACTGGACTGATCTTGTCAAATGTGTTGCTAAAATCCCAACACACTTGTGAACAGATGTTGGTATGATTAGGCTGAATGAGCAAAAAACGTGAATAGCCATATCCATCTCCAGAATAAACCAATTTCCACATTGCTTTTGATCTTATCCTGTTATATTTTCTGTAAGTAAGACTTTTATTGCAAATATTAATTGCTATTAAGTCAACAAGTGCTGAGGGTCTGGTCACAGGGAGAGAAACATAAGGGGTCTCTCTCCCTGGTAAGCTAGAGTCTCACTTGGTCAGACAACTAGGTAACAATGTAAGGCAATGTGTCATTAATTGCTCATTATGTAGAGTAGATTTTATGTGTGATGGAATGGGAAAAATGAGTCTAACATTTCTAGTCATGAATAGGTTATAGAACTGTTGCATGCACGCCTCTCTTCTCTGTTCTGAGGCTGTTTTGTGTCATGGAGACTTCCCTGGTGGCTTTGTTTTTCAGTTTAAAAATATTATCTTTATTGTTGAGAGTATTACAGATGTCCCCTTTTTTTCCTTGAAGCAATGATACTGATTAATATTTTCTGAGCACCTACTGTATGTCAGGGGCTGTCTAAGACCTTTACTGATATTAACTACTGATCCTTATCACACACCTGAGGTGGCTGCACTTCTTTTCTCCATTTTACACATGAGGAAACCAAGGTAGAGAGGCTAATGCCCACCAAAGGGAGCTCTGATCAATTCCTGCCTCTTTTTGCTGTGGTGAGTATAGCTGGGAGAGGCAACGTTGCATTCTGGGAAGAGAACCCGCAGTTTAATTCTAGTTTCTTTTTACCTACTTACCTGTGTAGGTAGGACCTTGGGCAAATTGCTTACTTAACCTGTCAGAGCTTCTCAGCTATAAAATGGGGCAGGATTGTTTTAAGGATTAAGTACCTACTATGTAATGGATGCTCAATGAACGGAAACTATTATTTATTAAAAGTATGGTAAAATTATTCATATTCTCCACCCAAGGAGACCCGTTAGAATTGTACAGAAAACGAACATGTCTGTCCTGGTAAGTATTTAAGTGCCAAGTACAGTATTAGGTTTTTGTGGAATATTTGTGGGATGGATGGATGGAAGGATGGAATAGGACAGGGATCAGGAGGATTCTTGCAGCAGATGAAAGCAGTATCATTTTCCAATGGAGTTATTCTTAGCCTTATTCATCATTTGTTAGTGGAAACAATCCTTTTCTTAGCCTACCCTCCACCATTTGTGCTGGTAATGGTCAGCACATGACTTTTTTCTTTGGAAAGAACAAGCGAACGAAGCTGTCTCTTTCTGTCCTGGAGATGTTAACAGTAAAAACTCACTGCGTCATTACTCCTGCCTTGTTTTCCAGAGATTAGCAAAGGACATTGAAACATCACTGTGTCAACACAAAGAAAGGACTATGTAATTTTACCCCTATTAATACATTGTTGCACGGAAGGTACTATCATTAGATGGCAATCTATAAAATGGCCTCTGAGACCAAGCATTGGCACAATTACTTATTCTGCAATTATTTATTCAGTCCTAAGGATGGGAATGCTGACAGACACTGCAAAATGCACTACCTACCAATTTATAGAAATTGAATGACGGAATCAGTTGCAGACTGAAGTAGCTTTTTACTGACACTATTTTTATTTATTTAAAGTCTTACTTTCCCAGGTTAACTATGTTTACTATACCCACTTAGATGACTGACAGGAGAGGCTGTTTGGTTCACAAAAGCTACCTCAAAACAAGTAAATTAGCATTTAGTCTGAAAAGAGTCGGATCACAAATGGAGGTTTTAAATCAGCTTCTGGAACATCCATATCACATTCTTAATATTTTATATGGTTTTATATTTAGATTGGATATTTTATGTAGAGTCTTTTTCCCCTTTTTAGTGCTGGGACCTTTTGAGATCCTATTTCTAGCTGGGTTGGAGAGAACTTTTACATGTAGGTTCCTTTTACAGTAAGTAATTTCAATTTAATTTACCTCAAGGGAGATTACCAGAAAGTTCCTGCCCTTGACGCTTTCTTCTCAATTTAAATGTACTGATAGATGCTGTTCTTGTGATTCCAATATATTATTTCTACCTGATAAAAATATAATTCCTGTGAATGTGCACTTAACAGTAGGAAAGAATTAGCTTGGACTCAACTCCTAAAGTTTAAGAGATAACTTATTAGCATTGACACCAGAGTCCAAAAATCGAATCTTTCCCCAGATGGTATGGCTTGCTTCAGAGATCACTTTCAATTTTTCTTTAATCAGTTATTTTCAGCTTTGGTTTTCAAATTCTTGGGTAAACCCCTGGTAATTTGACCTGCGATTTTTAAAGAAAAATAATTTTCATTAACTTTATTAAATATCCTTATGCCAAACACTAACTGGTTTGAGGGGATTTGATGACATAAACAGAAACCCTAAGAGCAGTAGAGAACTTCCAATGTTTTAGGTGTGGAAATGTGTGTGCAGGCATGCATTCATTCGCAACGGCACACAGACATACAGATAGAAATTTGTGATGTGTTTTAAGAATCTTGAGACTATCAGATAAACGTAAAGTAAATAAAATAAAAAAATTAAAAATATGTTCCTGGAGTAGAAGTGTACCATCATTTCTACATTTCTGTATAAAACAAATTTACTTCTATTTAAAAACAATCCAAAGTTTTTATGATTACTTTAAACGCGGACAGAATCAGATGCATCTACTGTTGGCAGTAGTGACAATATAAAAACGATCACATTTTTTGCTTAAAGCCATATTTTCATGGGTAAACGGGTCTGTAAGGATATCATCTAGTTGATGAGGTTCTTGTCAGAATTAGATGCGCTAATATAGTACAAACCTTTGTAGTGGGCCTGGGTCATAGCTGACCTGTACAGAAAGATCATTGCATTGTTACACTATTACTAGAGGTTGGCTTTCATCCCAGGTCTTAGTATGAATCGTCTCGTAATACTGAGCATGGTGGGAAAAAAAAATCCTTGCAATGCTTGTGACATTGCTATAGGGTATCTTTCAACATGTGGCATTATTTCCTGGAGGTAAAGTTGGCTGTCCAGATGTCCTTTGGTTTTATTTGATTTCTGCAATACCTCTCTTCCTGCCTGTCTCCACGAACTCTAAATCCATATTCCTTCCAAATACACGCTCTCCCACTTGGACTTTGCCAAAGTGTACTTTTTGTTTCCCTTGCAGCTAAACCAGAGAATTTTATGATTTGCAAGTGGGAATTGGTGCTTGGTTTACAAGATGGACCGCCAGCAGAGTTCTGAAATAACCAGTCTGGAGAGGAGAAAATGGAATGAACATAGCAAAACAGGAGCAGGCAGGGTACTGGGCCCAACCCCACCCTGGTGGACAGCTCTTAGTGATTGACACGGCCCGAGTGCCAGCTATGAGTCTGTCTTTTGCTGCTGTTTCAAGAAATCTTAAGCTAAAAATGACAGGTTGTTGCCTCTGTTTGTGTAAAGCATTACACGTGGGAAGTTAACCTCTGCTACATAATACTGGCCAAGACAAGTCGTGGGCAAATAGAAAAATCTAAGTGGCTCACTTCCATCTTATTGGTGTGTCCTTTCCCATTCAATCCTGTTACTTCACACTGCTTGTTTCTTCCAGTCAGTCCGCGAGAGCTATGTTTATCTAAGTAAGAACTGCCATTTGATGTGCTAGGAGCCAGACACTGTGATGGGGCCAGGGGTTATCCAAGGGGAAGGCCTTCCCAGCAGGATAGCTTGGCCTTGTTCACATGGCAACAGTGTCCCAAGAGGTTAAGTGTGGAAGGCTTCTGGAACCTGAGGCTTAAACTGAACAAAAAACAACAGCAGCAGAACAACGGTAATAGTAATAACAAAAACAGTGTTTCTAGGAAATTGGAGATTAATCTCTCTTGTCCATTGAATATAACACATATTTACAAGTAAACTAAATTTATTTAAAATTATATTTAGTGTTTGATATTTATCAGGCATGTGCACTTGGAATAAGGTGCTTTTTGTTACACATTCTGCTACCTAAAAAAAAAAAAAAAAAAAAAAGAGACAAGATTTGTTCCGATTACAGATGTATCAGTTCTAGTTTCTATTTATCTTTAATGTCACTACATTAGCCAAACTGTTTAACATGTGACTGAGAACCAATGTGATCTGTCTTTAAGACAAGTAAGATTTTAGAAATGTATCTACATTGTTTAGCTTTCTTTTAAGATGCCAAAAAGAGGCTGATCACATTGTGGGGAAAATTGTTAAGAATTGAGTTCCAGCCCTAGTTGGTTTGGCTTAATGGATACAGCGTCAGTCAAGGGCACATGCGGGCTCGATCTCCAGTAGGGGGCGTGTAGGAGGCAGCTGATCAATGATTCTCATTATTGATGTTTCTATCTCTCTCTCCCCCTCTCCCTTCTTCTCTGAAATCAATAATAATAATAAAAGAATTGAGTTCCAGGCCCAGCTCTGTTGGATATAAGCTCCGCGACCACACAGCCTTGCTGCACCAATTTGCTCAGCTACAAAATGAGAATAAGAACACCTCTATTGAAAGTGGTATGCAGATTAATTGAGAGTGTGTTCCTAAATATTTAAATCCACAGGGGGCCCATGTCAGGTAGTCAGAAAGTTGTAGTTACAGTTTTGTTATTATTACAGTGGATGCTCTGAAGATAGGCCTCAGTGACAACTTGTAGCTGGTGAGTTAAGCTCACCTTCCTCATGAGGAAATAAATGATTTGCTTCCCTTTCATAGTTGTCACCTGGTTGATCCAACCCTATAAAGCTTCCGTACAGCATGGGGCTTATGAATCATGGATCAAAACAAATGTTACCAAGCTAAAAGAGAGATTAGGAGAAGTAGGCCCATATCAAGATAAGGACTCTGGTTTAATGTGCCATTTCTGAAAACCAACCAGCATTTAACGGGCCTTATCCCTGCCGAGATAAGATGGCTGGAGAGTCACTTTCCAATTTTAGTAATTGGAGGAGAATAATTCCCATAATTTCCAATTAGTATTGTTCTGACCCCTGCTTTGGTCGGGAATGAAACCCCTGTCTTAGTTCTGTTTCCTCAGCCGTGGTGTGCACGGCCCAGGTTAAAGCGAGGCTCACTTGTGTGCTCACTTGTGTGCCCCTGGACAAGGGGCAGAGCATAGCCTGTCTCTGAGGCAAAACAGTCCATGGGCCCATGAGCTCTGTAGAACTCATTTCCTTCCTGCTGGTGCCCTTTCTCATTCTCTCTTGTGACTTCATCCGGCCTGCTTCTCCTAGGAGGCCAAGGATGCTTATCTGAGGAGGAGCTGCTGTTTAGTGAACACTTGCTATGAACCAGCTGCTCTCCTGGTTGGAGGTGAAGTACTTGAGCAGGGATGTCTACAGCAGGCGTGGAAGTCTTGCAATGTCATTTCCACTACACTCTTGGTCAAAACATGTTGCCTGACTAAACCCAGAGTCGGCAAGGGAGGGGACTTCTCAGGGCACATGTGTAGGGATAGGATTATCGTGGCTGGAGACTTAGAGGGGGCAGCTCTCTCTTCCTCCTTCATCTTTATCATTGACTAGAGGCCCGGTGCATGAATTCGTGCACGGGTGGGATCCCTCGGCCTGGCTGGCAATTGGGGCCAATCGGCCAGCTGGCAGAGAGGGACTGCAGGAGGTAGACTGGCCATGGGAGGTTGGCTGTGGGAGCTCATTGACCGCAAGAGGGCAGCTCCTGCGTTGAGCATCTGCCCCCTGGTGGTCAGTGTGTTGTCATAGCAACCAGTCGACCAGTCTTAATGGTCACTTTGGCTTTTATATATATAGATGAGCTGCCATTCATCAAGCACATGTTGGGTGGCAAAGCATCAAGTTATTAGCTTTTAAAAGCCTTTTCTTCATAAAGCATAGATTTATCAAATGATCTGATTTTCAAAGAGGTGTGGTGCATAATGGAGGAAAACTTTAAAGAGAGTTCAGGACAGTCATGTCATTAGAACTGGAATGTAGAAAGAGATAGGATCTCTGAGTCCGGTGTCTTCTCATTTCCTCCTGATAATTGAGAAAAAAAGCGATTTCAGTCCCATGTGCAAAGACGGGCATGTTTAAGGGACTGAGCAAGGCCTCTACTCCTCCCTGCAGCCCCACTGTCCAGTTGGAAGAATTGGGACAGGAGGAGTTTTAAAAAATACCCATCCACTAAATTTTATCTGCCAAAATTTCCCTATATGCAAATATGCTCAAATTCTTAAAAACTTTTCCTTGTTTGTGTGTGGTTTGCAAAAATGTGTGATTAAAACCACTCTTTATTTAGCAAATTCTCAAGGTGTAAGTTCAAATAAAGAGTTGGTTTTTTTTTTTTTCCTGAATGCCTTAACACAGCAGGCAGTTTTACGATATGCACCAGATTCTTAAATTCATTTGGTGAAGCCCCTTAAATTTTTGTCTGATTTGAAGCTAGAGAAGACATAGAGAAGTGATACATTTTTTAACACAACCTTGTGAAATCATGGGGTTCCTGGTCTGTTTCCACCTTTCAGTTTCTCACTTGATGTGTCCTGTGTCCATGTTAGAGTTTCTGGAATATCATTCGTTGGCTCCTGGGGAATCGAGAGCCTTTTCAGAGACTGGGAAAACGTACAGCAAACCCATCTCCTGAACTTGGCTTGTGATCTCACAGTGAATCCGCTTGCAAACGGAGTGTTATTTGTAAGAGGGTTTTCAGTCCGTCACCATTAGTATTCCTACAGAGAAGTAAAACAATCTATTTCAAAACCCAAAAGAGTACAACATCTGCCTGTGCTACCTGATCGGGACATTAGCAAATGTAGTGAACTGGGTGGTCACATTAATTGCCATTTTTCAGCACTGTCCAAACTGTGATTGTGTGACGAGACTTCAGCAAAGCTTTAGAACAGAGGTTCTCAACCTGTGGGTCGCGACCCCCTTGGGGGTCGAATGACCCTTTCACAGGGGTCACCTAAGACCATCGGAAAACACATATATAATTACATATTGTTTTTGTGATTAATCACTATGCTTTAATTATGTTCAATTTGTAACAATGAAATTGGGGGTCACCACAACATGAGGAACTGTATTAAAGGGTCGCGGCATTAGGAAGGTTGAGAACCACTGCTTTAGAAAATGCCTCGTCCACTTTTGTGGGAGGTACAAACATAACTGAGCGGCTGCTCTCACGTGCTGAAGTGTACACCTTTCATAAAACTCCCCCAGGGTGAATGGCAGTGGCAAATGCTTGCCATCATTCCCAACCATGTGCAGTTACTAAGCACTGTAGCGACTAAGCAGACATTCGCTTTTTGTTTTAAAAGGGAATTTATGTTTTTTGTTGTTTACACTGTAATCGCCAGTTGCTTAATCTCTACTATCTTTAAACTGTTGTTTGTTTTAAAGAATTTCCACCTAATCTGTGCTTGTCAGTGATGGCAAGTTTTTAAAATAACAATAGCTTAAAAACCCCCACAAAATTATATAGGCCATCACCTCAGGTAGCGATGAGACATGTCCTGCGGCTGCTTTTCCAGATTGCACCCCTGATGCTCCAGGAAGCTACACTTCCATATTATTTTGAGCTTAGGAATTTGTAATACCTTAGTTACAGCTATGGGGTGGTTGGGGAATGAAGGGGATAGGCACATGACAGCAAATAAATCATGTCTTATTTTTGACAAATAATTGAGCATACAGTTTCCCCGCTTTCTTCACTTCACATAGATAACTTCTCTTTCTGAAACACTTATCCTGTTTGGGGAAATTCTTGTTTAAAAGCTTTCTGTACCTGCCCCTTTCCCTGTAGGCACAAAAAGTAAGCTTCCAGGCATAGTTCTTTCTAATTGGCCCTATTCATCCTTCCCAGGCCATCCTTACTTCTATTACTCACGAATGTCTCAAGTTCTTAGGCTGGTAACTGGCTGTATTCCTTAGGCTTTGGACCCCCTGAAAGTCCCCTCCCCCCACTAGCTGGTAACATTCCTTTGATGTAGATCAAATGTCCTCACTTTGTTGGGTTTTGGGATTATGCCCCGGGGTAGGCTGGCCTGGACAGTTCCTCCTCTGCTGTCTGAGCCCTTGAGTAATTCTTTAGGAGAGCTTGTTAATGTTGTATTGGGAAGTCTGTGTCGCCAAGTTTATCTCCGCACTGGGATATAGCTGATTCATCTTGAGACCTCTGGGCTCCCCAGGGCCTTGCCACGCAGTAGGACTCTGCAGAAATATTGAGCAAGTCCATGAAAGAACCTTCTGTGTAGGTCACAGCCACCAAATGATCTTTCCACGGACTCTGTGTCACCTGGAGAAGGATTGTGGAGAAGCAGAGACCAGAAGGGCCGGGAGGCTAGGAAAAAAGTCCATGAGTGTGTGTAGATGTCCCTTCAGTTAACCTCTGAAAGTGAATGAATGCTGCTTGACAGCTGGTGTCTCCTTTGTGTTTATAATGAAGCTCTGCCCCAACAAGCCCTTTTCCTCCTCGAGTTTCATGTGGAATTTCTTTATCAAGATCATCATAGTTTGGAGTTTTGAAATTTAAAATTTTTGAGTGTTTTATCATTTTACCTAGTTATTCAGATTCTTATCCTAAAAAATGGGGACAACATCCCTGCTATTAATGTATCGTGAGGAACACAGAATGGAAATACAATTTGATCTGCAAATCTTCTGTGTAGATGAACAACTCTCAGTTTCTTGGACTTTTTACTAGAAACCAGCCTGTGCTTTTAAAATCTTGAATGTACCTGGCTGGTTTGCTTAGTGGTTAGAGCAGGGGTCCTCAAACTTTTTAAACAGGGGGCCAGTTCACTGTCCCTCAGACCGTTGGAGGGCCGGACTATATTAAAAAAACAAACAAACTATGAACAAATTCCTGTGCACACTGCACATATCTTATTTTGAAGTAAAAAAACAAAACGGGAACAAATGCAATATTTGTATTTGCATGTGGCCCGCGGGCCGTAGTTTGAGGACCCCTGGGTTAGAGCGTCCGCCCACAGACCAAAGGATCTCAGGTTCGATTCCCTGTCAAGGACACATACCTTGGTTATAGGCTTGCTCTCCAGCCTCAGTGGTCCTGTGGGAGGCGACCAATCAACGTGTCTCTTTCACATTGATCTCTCTCTCCCTCTCTCTCTCCTTCCCTCCCTCCCATCCTTCTCCCCTCTGCTCTCTCTAAAAAAAATCAATGGAAAAAATATCCTTGGGTGAGGATTTAAAAAAAAATCTTGGAATGTTATTTGGCTGACCAATTAAATACACATGTGTTTTACTTAGCTGGTGGTGAATCTTGAGGTTCAAGTTGAACAGAGTGCTTTTCAAACTATCCTAGAAACCCAGCCAATTCTGTCCCTCACCCCAGAGTGTGCTGAGGCAGCCAGGAGGGATATATCTTATTTTATGTTCGAACATTTGGGTAGAAAGCTTGGGGTATTGACCTTTGTGGGTTATGAAATGGTTTTAGGTGTGTAATGAGCCACACCATGGTTCTACACAGATGAACAATTTTATTAGCACATTTTCTAGGAAATGTATTTGCTGGTTACTCTTGAGTCAAACAAAACACAAACAAACTTCAAACTTCGTCACATACAACCCCCAACTTAAAGACTCCGATTTACAAATGTCTCCCTTGCACTGCAGTGGCTGCCAAAGGAATCCCCTTCCCTGTTTCAGCTGAATGTGCTTTTACTTTTGGCATGAATTGTCTTTGTTGATAATAGTAAAACAATAACAGTAATTTGAGCCTCTATTGAATGTGTGTGTCAGCCCCCCTGCCAAGTGCTTCTCATGCAGCATTTCATTCATTCTCGCTACAGTGCTCTCATAATGACTGATTTCGGATGAGAAACTAGGGCAGTGAGGAGGGAAGCAGTCCCCTCCCACCCCCCAACCACAGTTCACAGACCCTGACTTTGTGTGTGTCTCTGTGATGTTGCTGCTTCCTCCTTTCAGGTTCAGGCATGACGCCTGCAAATCACTTTCCTCTGGGAACATCCAGTGTGCAGCCATTTCTGCTTTTCCTCTCACCTCATGATGTCAAGAAAGAGAAAATGATGCTAGGCAGTGTCTTTAATAATAGAAAGCAGAACTACCTGTAAATTCCTCACACTGCTCCCCTCGAGGAAGGCTCTGAGGGTGTGATTTTCACCCGGAGCAGCCGAGCTGGGTGGTGTTCCAGCTTGTTCTTGGACGTGTTGATGCAGCCCTTAAATTGCTGAAGGTATGTCCTTTTTTTTTTTTTTTTTTTTGGTTTCTCCTCACCTGAGGATATTTTTCCCATTGCTTTTCAGAGAGAGTGGAAAGGAGGGAGGAGGAGGAGAGATGACATGAGAGAGAGAGAGAGAGAGAGAGGGACATCAACTGATTGCCTCCCTCACATGCCTGGACTGGGAGCCAGGGATTGAACCTGCAACCCAGGTATGTGCCCTTGTCTGGGAATTGAACCCCAGAGCCTTCGATGCACAGGCTGGCACTGTAACCATGGAGCAATCCTGGCCAGGGCAAGGTATGCACTTCTTAATTGCCTCTCCTTTAACCTGAGGGCTGTGTGACAGGTTAAAGCAGGCTTTTCCAACAATCCCAAATATAAAGGGCCCTTACCGGCAGAGGCTATTCAGTACCACAGCCACCAGCAGAGAAACATCCTAGGGTCAAGCAGATGAGGCAACTCAAACATCACACAAAGTGCACCCCTTCCAGTTAGCCTCGGAGGCCCCTGAGTGCCGGCTTCCTAGGAACACAGCGTGGTGGTTGCAATCCCCGTGCTCTCAGGGCTCAAGCAGGTCTTGTGGGTGGAGCGCAGTGGAACTTTCCTGTGTTGGAAAGAGGGGCTGGGCAGGAGGTGGGCAAGATCCTCAGGTCTTCCCAGAGAAGTTGGAAATGTGGAATTTTAGGGGGAGTCTCCCATCTCTCAAACATCGGGATCAATTCAGACTTTTTGAGGGCCAAAGCCAACATGCCTGTTAGCCAAAATCGGCTTGCAGGAATCTAGTTTGTGACCTCTGGTTTAAGGCATGTTGATAAATGGATTTATTGGTAGTTCACTAAATGGAATCTGGGATTTATTTTATTTTGGGGGGTAAGATCATAACTCACAAAAAGAAGTTACTTATTCATCATTACTCAAG
Organism: Myotis brandtii; assembly: GCF_000412655.1. Classification (NCBI taxonomy): domain Eukaryota; kingdom Metazoa; phylum Chordata; class Mammalia; order Chiroptera; family Vespertilionidae; genus Myotis; species Myotis brandtii. The sequence continues at coordinate 560,186 of NW_005371843.1, read as the reverse complement.
AGTTTGTTCATCTTGCAAAATATGGGAAATGTTGCTCTCTTGGGGCACATCATGCACGGTAGAGCCATCTGCCGGTTGGTAATATTTGCCGTGATGGATGGGATTGTAGAAACATGTTCTTTAATGAACAGTTTTTGGTCTCCGTGTCCAGTTGTCTGAAATTGCCGGGGATTTCCTAAGTGGAGCAGTAGCATGTATGCGCAGGGGCCATGAACTGAGGTCTACTCTCTGTATTATTCCATTGATCAGCCAACTTTTAGTCAAAGAAGTAGAATCATAGTGAGTGTGATGGGATTAAGGGATTTACTCTAGAAATTGGGTCTTCCTCAAATATGAGAGAGGCTGGGGAAGTGAAGGTCTTACAGAGCGGGAAGAGGGGGGCGAGGAGGCAGAGGATGAGAGGATGTCTCCCTGGAGGCCACCAAATAGGGACCAGAAGGGGGAAGCACAGGAGAGGTATGTTTCCACCTCTACAGTCAGTAACCAAGTGTCTAGCGGTGGGGCTGGGGCTACTGTTGGTCAGCAGGGTCACTAATTGGGAAGACAAGGGGGTGAGAGCCTAAGTAAGCAAGGACAAGTGGAGACTCACTGGGCACTTTCCACTTGTCCATTGACCTTCTTACAGTTACAGACTGGACTTCACTTCTACTTTCCAAATCTGGCACAAGCTCTTCATATGACCAGCTGTGACTGGACCACAGGGGCAAGGGTATTCTGTTAAACGGGAGTTCCCAGCAACCACGTTGACAGTAGTACCATCAGTATGCTCAATGACCAAGAATGACTGCATCTGCAGGACTGTGCTACTGAGAATTCCTGGATTCTCTCCTCTGCCCTTAAAAGACTTCTTCCCACTCTGAATCATGGGACTGAAATAACAGGATTTGGGAATCTTGCCTTGGCCAGGCCAAAGTAGGTTGTTTGGTTTTTTTTTTGTTTAGAATCTGTGCAGCTTGATATCAGCCAGTCACATGTACATGCCCATCTATCAAGCATACATAACTATATCTGTTCACATTGATGCATGTACATATATCTGAATTTATAGTCTATTTATCTAACCTACATCAAAAGATTTTCAATGGAAAATTTTATGGGATTTTGACCCATCTCATGTTAAAAGTGTTTTGTATCAAGTAGATACAGTGATCCTCTTTAGAAAGCAGTTTTAGTTCTGGGAGTTCTCACACCAGATAAACTCAAACTGGGCTTAGATGTCTGTCTCTTTTCAACCAGTTACTGAGATAATTGGTTTCTCCCCATATGAGGAAATACTGAGACAAATAAGAACTCCTGCTATGTACTTCCTCCACCCTTTGCCTGACTATGGAGCTCTTGTTAGAAGCAATGAAGGGAAACATATTTGCAAGTTAATGGCTGAAGTTGGCCATTTCCCCCAAAGTGTGAAGTGCTTTTAGGTAATACTTCAACTACTTATTGTATTGTTGGTTACTTCTACTTCTGGACTGGTGGGTAATAGGACTGCTGAGCAAGTTAAGGTAAATTACTTTCCAAGCTCAGAACATTAATCTGGATGTCCTAGAGCAGTGATGGCGAACCTTTTGAGCTCTGCGTGTCAGCATTTTGAAAAACCCTAACTTAACTCTGGTGCCGTGTCACATATAGAAATTTTTTGATATTTGCAACTATAGTAAAACAAAGACTTATATTTTTGATATTTATTTTATATATTTAAATGCCATTTAACAAAGAAAAATCAACCAAAAAAATGAGTTCGCGTGTCACCTCTGACACGCGTGTCATAGTTTCGCCATCACTGTCCTAGAGCACAGATACAGGTTTTCCCCCTTATTTCTCAAGGCTATGACTAAATTCTAATCACATACTATCAATTTGGTCAATTTGGTAGATGTTTGTTAGTAAGTTTTTCTTGCCACAAAAATGACCAAACTCCATTTTCCCTCCCTACATTGTATGTTTCTGGTGTGCATTTGTGTCTGTATGTGTGTGGGTTGGGAAGTGATGTGGTGTAGAAGTGTTGAGAGATATATTATTACCGAGGAATATTCTCCTGAAGTAACTGAACATTCTGGGTAGAGAAAGCAGTTTTCTCAGGTGAAGATTGTTCCGATTTTTTTAAAGAGAGCAGACATTCATTGAACTCTTCCATGTGCCAGGCACTGACCTGGGAGCTTGGCCATCCTACGTACCAATGGGAAGATTGTCTATTTAGTCATGGTCCAGAGGCAGGACAAAAGAATGAAAGTGGGACATTTGTGAATTCCACGCATCCCATTCATTAATTTAGCATGTATTTACTGAGCACCTATTATGTTCCTCAGGCATTGGGCTGAGTACTGAGGATAAGGGGGTGAGCAAAAAGCTGTGTTGGAGCTTCCCGTGTAGATGGGGAACAGATAGTAATCAAAAGATTAGGCAACTAAGTATATACATTAATTACTGTGTTAAATGCTCTGGGGGTACTTAAATGGTGTGATGGGAGCAGGAACTCGGGACCGAGTCACAGAGGTTGGGAAAGGCTGTTTAGAGAAGACAGGGATTTGGGGTGGGGGAATAGACTGGCCTCTCCACCCTGTCTGCATTATTAAGCTATCCTGCCCTTTACATACTGTAATTATAAAGAAGAGCATCCTTGAGGATGTTCCTGCTCCGCATCCCGGGGCCCGTTTTGGGGAAACCGAGTCACCCTTCAGGGCTGTTCGGTAACAGTGGAATAGTTGGCTCTTACTCTGAGGAGCTCTTTTCCACGCTGACGAGTTGGCCTCCTGAGCTCTCCGACGACACCTGCCAAGCCCACCAGGCACTTCATTCCCAGCCAAGGTTGGAAACGCACACAAGTTCCCCTCCAGGCTCACTTTTCTGGTAGAACCCTTGACTATCTGCCCTGGCCTACTGCTTGGATTCCATCAATGTCTAGCTGGCGCGCCTGTCATCTCTTTTTTTGTGGGAAGCTTTCTGTTTTGTCTAGGCCAGACCGCCCAGTGCAGGACCCCTTCTTGGCCTTCCTCGCAGATGGTCACCCAGGCTCAGATTACACAGGTTTCTTCTTCACCCGGGGCCAGTTCTCTTTCGAACACACCATTTTCAGACTTGCCTGCACATGTGCAGGTACGAGGGGTGGCTGTTAGGGGCTGGTAGGTGGAGGTGGGTGGGGGTGGGTAAATAAACCAGTACAAGGAACATTTATCACATTCTTCCTGGAAACTCGTTGATTTCACTGAGTCCATTCATTTCCTTCTCTCTGATGAATGAATCAACAGGTGACTCACAGTGAGCTGCCCGTTAGAAGGTTGCAACATGTCCTCACTAGTTCTATCCTAAGACCTGGGAGAAAAGCTTATATTTGATGTGTTTTTAGGCAGAATGTGTCGATGCTTCTGAGATTTTTATCAAAAAATTTTCCCGAAAGGGAAGTATGGTTTGAATAAGGTTTGAGGAGCATTGTGTTAGATTGTCCTTTGTTTGCAGTCTGATTTTGAAGTGGTAAAGTGATCACTTAAGGTAAAATCAGCATAGGGAAATTTGGCAGAAATAATAGCAATTTCTGTTTGAGGGCATAATGAGGCTTAGTCATTTTTCACAATAGATATTTACATTAACAGTCATCATATCCTGCATTTATGGAACACTTATTATACTTTGTGCATAGGGTTACAGTGGTGTGTGGAGTATTATTATCATTTAATCTTTACAGTAGTCTTATGAAGGAGATTTGATCATCTTGATTTTATACATAAGGAAAGTGAAATAAGGTTAAATTATTACTAAGGGGTGGGTCTAAATGACAGGATGGGCCATCTGTCCTAGAATAACATGTTCCTTTTTCTGTAACATGTGCTCAGTAAGAGAACAAAGTTTCGTTTCTGATCTAGATTTCTTCTTGCTGGAGAAAAGGCTCAAATCCGAACACAATTTCATGATCTGGCAAATTTTTCTTTGGATGCAAGTGAATTTCAAAGAGAATGGTGACTCGTACACATATGTTCAGAGCAAGTTTATTTGTAATAGCCTTAAACTAGACTTGTCCCTCACCATTGGGATTAGATAGGCTATGGCATAGCATACAATGGAATAATATCCAACAATAGGAGGGAATGAACTATAGGTACACACTCACATGGGTGAGTCTCAAAATATGTTAAATGAAAGAACCTGGGGGCGGTGGGGGGGGGGCAAGAGGAGAAGCATATGTGCTAGATTATGCCATTTACATAAAATTCTGGGAAATGCAAATTAATTTTCAATGACAAAGCGCAGATCAGTGGTTGTCTGAGAATGGTTGTGGGTGGTGGTAAAGAGAGGACCAGGAAGAAACTTTCAAGGGTGATGGATATATCATTAACTTGATTTTGGCGATGGTTTCATGCACACACATACATCAGACTTAACCAAAGTGCACGAATTAAAAATGTGCAGTTTAGTGTGTGTCAATCGTACTTCCCTAAAGCTGTTAAAATGGATATGCATACCCCATGAACATGGACAATAGTTTGGTGAAGGCCAAGGGAGGGGGAAGTAGGGGTGGGTGAAGGGGAGCAAAGGGGGATACCTGCAATAATGTAAACATTAAAGTTTTTTTAAAAATATATTTTATTGATTTTTTTACAGAGAGGAAGGGAGAGGATAGAGAGTTAGAAACATCGATGAGAGAGAAACATCGATCAGCTGCCTCCTGCACACCTCCTACTGGGGATGTGCCTGCAACCAAGGTACATGCCCTTGACCAGAATCGAACCTGGGACCCTTCAGTCTGCAGGCCGATGCTCTATCCACTGAGCCAAACCGGTTAGGGCAACATTAAAGTTTTTAATAAAAAATACATATATGCAGTAGGGGAAAGCAAAGAGAAGGATGTGTTTACGTGTGGGGTAATAAAAGAGAAATTTGTACAGTGGGAACCTCATTCACAGAGTGGCCCCTGAGTCTCAGAGAGTCGTTCTTGTGGGATCAATCCACCAGCCGGTGCTTTATTGGACATTCTGCGAGTACTTTGGGGCAAGGGGCCCCATTCAGAAAGAGCCTGAGCGTGGGAATCAGTTGGATATGGACTTGAGTCCTGGCTCTTCCACTTCCTCAGGCTGAAGCCTTTGAACTCCTTTACCTGGTGTTAGTTTCAGTTTTGTCGTGGGGAAAACAGAGATAACCTTATCTTTATTTCAGGGTTGTCCTGAGGATATCAATATATATCAAATGCTTGGCCAAAGTTTGGGGCACATGGTAGGAATGCATTGGCAGTGATTTTTATTACCAACTGTGCCGGCCGGGGCTCATTTTATCTGAAAGGAGGGGAAACGATTGCTGTGGACGGGTCTTCTTGGGCGAACTCCACTCGAAATACCGTTTGAAGCCTGTACGGGGGTTAGACATGTGGAATGAGCTGAGTGGAAGTGTGGAGATGGGACTGTCTGCATCAGAGTTTTGATAGGGGGAGGTCAGGAAGGAGGAGAGCAAGAAAGCCTCCTTGCTAGGAAAGATGGTTTCCTAGATAGTTTTGGTTGCAATTAGTCACTAGAGTTGAAGGCAGTGGCAGAGAAAAGGAATGGAGGGAAGATCTGTGTCTGAGGACACTTCTCTGAGTCTGACATTATGGACATTTTAGTCTGACTGTTCTTTGTGGTGGGTGCTTGTCTTGTGCCTCGTAGGATGTTTAGCTGCATCCCTGGCCTCCACCCACCTGATGCCAGTGGCATCCCTTTCCAATATCTCTAGCCTGCCAGGTGTCCCCTGAGGACCACTGCCCCCGTGGTTACAGCAGCTTCACTGAGGGTGATGTTTTCCTCGTTGGGAGGGAGAAAGGACTGGAGCTGGCACCGTAATGAAATGAGCTGTCCGGGCGGTGGAGAGTTAGCAGAGTGGAGTGGTGCAGAGCTTTGATCAGGAGTCAGAACTGATTCATATCCTGGTTTCCCCACTTACAGGCTACATGGCCTTTGGCAAATAACCTATTTGTACTTCAGTTCCTTTATCTGTAAAGTGGGCGCAATTATAGTACCTACCAATAGGGTTGTTGTGAGAGTAAATAAATTAAATTGTAACTGAAACCATTAATTATTTGCTGAAAGAAAAGCAGCCTTCCTCCTTTATTCAGAGGACTTTGAAAGCTGCCAGTGGGAAAACAAGGAACTCTTCCTCCTCTAGCAATCTTGAGTTGATTTTTAAAGTGCCCATCTCTTGAAAAGGCCTGTTAACAAATTAGTCTGAAATGAAGATTTTTGAAAGATAAATGTGGAAAATGGCACTTTGTCTCCAGGCTGATTCTTCCTCTTCCCCGAGCCCACGGAGAGGTCCTTGTGTGATTATGTAAGAGCCAGGTCCCCTGTCCAGCCCAGGGAGGGGCTGTTGGCCAGGAGAGTGGCTGTGTGGTGTACAGGAACTTCGGGGGGTGGCCCTGGCCTCAGGGAAATCTCCGTCTTTTTGGAACTGGAAACTGTGCCAGGCACCACAGCAGACCCTGAGAGGCTCAGAAAGGGCCTCCACTCCAACGGGTCTTTGCAGTGATCCTGGAGAGGTGGTGTGACCATGTTCCACTTGAAGCCGTCTGCTGCTCCTGCAACACACTTGTTTTAGAGGCAGCTTTGGAGATGCTATTAGGGACGAGTCAGGCTTCAACAAATGAGAAGTTCCTCCCTGCCACCCCAGAGAGGGAGAGAGCGGAGTAGGGCCTGGCAGGATGACGGATGCGGTGGCTTATCAAGGTTGTGAGTGGCAGCTGGCCTCATTGTGTCCCACATTCACAGAGGGATCCCCTAACAGGGCAGCAGCCCAGGATTCTCTCCCAAATTCCTCAGATTCCAGACACACAAAGGAGGTGCCCTGGGGTGGGAGCCAGGTCCCCAAGGAAGGCAGGTTTATTTTTAAGCCCTTGTGTTGTCTTCACTTGCAGACAGATGGGCCTCCCCTATCCCAGATAGAAGCTGTTGAATCACAGTTGCTTCTTACTTTTCTCTACTCATCTAATCTCATGAATCCGAGCCGCTTTGGAGCATCCTTTGAAATGTTCCAAAACACAGTGACAATCATTTGGTCTGGTACTTCCTTTGGAGAGGTGAATACAAAACAGAGTTTAAAGATTTTTTTATTTTTTTACCTCAAAGAGATGAAGCTTGTTCTGTGGCCTAACATGCCATCCTGTGAGTACAATGTTTACGTTCGCCCAGTGGTCTTAAAAGCATGTAAAATCCTCCCGATAATTCAGGTTCATTTGACATTTTTCCTAAATTTATTGGGGCTCGGGCTGATTCAACTGAGAAAAACAATAGAATTACAAGTAAGCCACACCCAAACCCCCAGACAGTGAAATAAAAGCAAAATGTGTATCCATGTCTTCTCATTCAGAAATATTGATTGAAAAACAGAAGTGCCAAGATTTAAAAAATCAGGATGCACCTATTAGGAGGAAATGCCCTGAGGATTTTTTTTTTTTTTTTTGGATAGTCTTTCCTAAACATTTCAAACTGATTGACCAAGGATAAACAGGATATTACCTACTGGCCAATGTGGTGTGGCGCCTTCATCTCTAAATAGAGGGTGGCCTCAATTTTGCTCATTTGCAGTTGTTCTCCCTCTCATTGTTAAAAGTTGGACAATGGTAAGGGTTGGTTGACAAGATTCACATATGACCTTAATGTAGAAAGACACTGTGAGGGCAGAGCCTCCCAGCTCTAAGCCTAGTTTCTTTATGACTCTCAAAGATGTTTTTGACACTTAGCAATGCTCCCACACCCTCGCTTCCCTTGACTCTGCCGGAAGCATGCAGTATGGCCACTCCCCTTTCCGAAGGCCAATGTGACCTCCGAATGTGATTACACTTTATGTCGGGATTGGATATCAGAAAATAGCAAGCCAGCCATGTGGAGAAGACACTGTACCTTTTCAGGATCCATTTAGTGCATGATTGATCTTACTGATGCTGCTCGTATCGAGTTTAGAGCTGACGGGGGTTTACCTGCAGCAACTGGTCAGCACTGTTTGGGAAAAGTAACGGGAGAAAAGAAGATGGATTAGTTGCTAAGTTCACTCCACATTCTAAAATTAGGAAATCAGCCCTTCATTGCTAATTGGGAAAAATATTCATCCTGTCATAGGTCTTTCATCTTTGGCCAGGGTCACCTTCCCTTAATGTGTTTTCCCTGCCCAACTTATTCATCTCCTATTTTTGTGATTTTCAGCTGGTTTTATTTACTCTTCTTTTCTCTCCAGAATCACTGAGAGGCGATTGTGCCAGGAAGCAAACTGAATTTACAGGATGCTTCAGAGATTTCAAAAAGGACCAATCTCAAAACTGCATGCTAACATATGAACTGAGTTCATTTTACTTAATCATGGCTGCAATGCATGGATTATTCTTTCTCTGCCAGTGTTGATGGCAGGAGTTTCTTTACATTCTTTCTGTGTGGTGTGATGGAGAAGACGCTTGGCTTATGAGCTAGGAATGAGGTTTTATTTATTTTTTTATTTTTTAAAATATATTTTATTGATTTTTTACAGAGAAGAAGGGAGAGGGATAGAGAGTTAGAAACATCGATGAGAGAGATCGATCAGCTGCCTCCTGCACGCCCCCCAGTGGGGATGTGCCCGCAACCAAGGTACATGCCCTTGACCGGAATCGAACCTGGGACCCTTGAGTCGGCAGGCCGACGCTCTATCCACTGAGCCAAACCAGTTCGGCAAGGAATGAGGTTTTAAACAACATGAAGCAACACAGAACATTTTCCCATCAAATTCATAGAGTAGCATAATCTCCCTTCCTCTTTATCCCCTCCAAAATTCATCGAAATGTTATCTATGAATGCTGGAGAGCCTGTGGGCTAAGGATGGTTTTCACATTTTGAAATGGTTAAAAAAATAGAGAAGAATGTTTATTCATGTGAAAATGATATGAAAATCAAATGTCAGTGTCCATCAATAAAGTTTTATTGGAACCCAGCCGCATTCATTCATTTACTTCTTATCTCTGGCTGATCTCCCCCCACAGTGGCAGAGTTGAGTCATTGCAATAGACACTGGTCCGCAAAGCTTGGAATGTCTCCTATCTGGTTCCTTACCAGAAAGTTTGCTTCTCCGAGGTGGGAGGCAGGCTGAGACTTGCGAACTATCAGTAAGCGAAAGAGCGATTTCCTCAAAGGTGCAAGGATTACAGATTGTTCTACTTCAGGACAAAATGGTGAGGGCAAAAATGCAATAACATAAAACATATATAATACTTTATATAGGTATACCATATATGTATGTCTAAAGTGGAATAATCTGAAATAATGGTAGAAAATGCCCTTTTCAAAGCCTGACAGTCACTGAAGAACTAGGAGCTCCCTTCACACTCCCAGCCTCCTCTTTCCTTTATTCAGTGTCTTCCATTCCTTCCCAGGACTAGTGGCGTTCAGCCCTGAGGGCAGCAAACTGTCATTTTACCTTGAGGTGAATAAGTAGGCAGAATTGGTCGTGACTTTGAATGAAAAGCACACCAGACAGATTGCAGTCCGTGGACCTTGGGAGGAACTGCTGGGCGAGAGGAACATGGAGCATTGACCTGTGGTGGGGGGTGTCACACGTGACACTGAGCGGACAGCGAGGGGGCTCCTGCCATCACGTGGCCAGCTCCACCTGCAGGGCTGTGTTTTTTCCCCCTTCACACACTTCTGGTTCACCTCACGTGGGTGCTTTCTAAACTGCCAACCCAGCGGCCAAAAAGAAATACAAAGCTTCGTGTGAAGATGAAGGCTCTTTGGCAAGGTCTTCCTCTGTCTCTTAGCGAGCACGGCAAACAGAGAACTCCCTTCTTTTGGACGTAAGTTACAATATTTTCCCCCTCTTTTATTACTTTCAAAGCTGGCAGCCTCATAAGAGCAGCATTCAAATAGACTGCGAGAGGGACACGGCGTCGTGAATGGGGTGTTTCTTGTCCTCCTGGCCCCCTTCCCTTTGTGCTGTCCCTGCACCGTGTATTCACCACCTTGCGAGGTCGGAACTTTGCCAGTAACTGGATTCTGGACCTTGTGGGTCCCTCTCTGAATCTGCTGCTTGTCCAGTGAAATGAGTTAATCTCTTCTGTTTGTAGAATAAGTCTAATCAACTTGTTTTAGACTCATTTAGATTATTCGTATATGTGGTCACTCACCTAAGCAAACGGGGGGTCATGCTGATGCTGTGTACTCATTACAGGTTGGGGTTTAATGTGAAATTTACCTACATTGATGAACGATGTGCCTAGTTGGCCTTTTACGTTTCTTGCAGGTTTTTGTTTTTTTAAAAAGCTCTACTTTCGTATCTTTCTCCTTTTTAAAAATATTTTCATATGACCTTCCAGCCTGAAGCAGTTGGCTGTAAAGTGGTGGGGGTGTCATGTTGAACCTTTTATAGCTTGGATTTTTTTTTTTTTGGAAGAGTGGATAACAGCTTTAGTTCTTCTTATTGGCTTATGATAGTCTGGAATTATTTTATAGATTGTGTTCAGCTGCCAGCATGGCGCTTGGCGAGATTAATTTGTGCAGCTTTCCATTGGCTGAATAGTATTCATTCTTCGGATTCTTGTTCAGAAGGGATTAGCCAAGTGAACTGGGAAACGTGCCTTTGCGGCAGAGTTTTCGCTGGTTGTGATAATCAATGAACAATCTGGTGGTTGATTGAATTCAGTTCTTACAGAACTAGCTGACTCATTGGCTCTTAATGCTTCTTAACTTCTTCTGTAGTGTTTTCATCTTCCGTTTCTTGCACATCTACCAGCATCATAGTGGACAACATTGTTCAGAACCGAACATTCCCCCGGGGACCTGGCTCGGGTACTCAGCATACATATCTTATGAAATGAGATTCAAGAAAGTTGTTTTGGGCTGTCTGTGTTTGCTGCCTTTCTTCTAAGGGGAAATATTGCTTTGAAAAGGAAAAATGAACTTACTTTTTTTTTTTTGTAAAGGGAGGGTTAAAGCAAAATTAAAAATAAGACACGTGACATCTTAGAGACCTGTAAAGGCATAGAACTTTCAAAGCATGGCTTTGGTATTGCATTATTGATAGGGCTAAATAATGTATAGTGACGCCTGTGCCCTGTGGGGTGGTCACAGCCTGTTCCACCAAGAGCCCAGGTTTCTGTGCAGATCTACAGTTCAGCTTTATGTATCAGGGAAGTGACTGCAAAAGAGAGGGGTGAGTTTAGGAAAGCTTTCCCCCTTCTTTGTTTTTGAATTGTTTCTTCCTGGGCTTTGTTCATCTGAACAATGCATTGGCTTGCTTGTTGTAGGGGAGCTGGCTGCTTGCTTATAAATTCCAGTAAACATGTTTTTGGCTACCAGGGAGCAGAGGAGTAAAGGTCTCAGATACTGGTATGCGTGTATATGTCTTCCCAGCCTCAGTTTTAGCCTAAATTTAAATGACAGGTAAATCTTGGGTTGCAAGATTTAATAAATACAGGGTGGGCAGGTACATTTGAATTTCAGATACACAATGAATGATTTTTTCAAAAAATATATTTTTTATTATTTCAAAGAGGAAGGGAAAGGGAGAGAGAGAGATAGAAACGTCAATGATGAGAGAGAATCATTGATTGGTTGCCTCCTGCATGCGCCCCCTCCCCGCCACTGGGGATTGAGCCCACAACCTGGGCATGTGCCCTTGACCAGAATCAAACCTGGGACCCTTCAGTCTGCAGGCCGATGCTCTATCCACTGAGCCAATCCGGCTAGGACCACAGGGAATAATTTTTAAATACTTAAGTATGCCCCTGTATTTTATCTGGCAACCCTAGGTACTAGTAAGTGTCAAAAGAGCCAGGATTCTCTATCCCGAGGGCACTCAAGTTAGATCAGAGATAATTGTGAGTGGGATGTAAGAATGGGAGAGTGCCATTTATTAAGCATTTTTTATATCAAGTCCTTTGTATTTAGTCCTCCGCTTGTGAGGTGTGCATTGTAAATCCTTTATACCTTTGAGGGTAAAAGTAACTAGCATGTAATGAGTGCCTTCCATGTGCTGGGCACTGTTCTAAGAACTTAGATGTTTTCAGTGCTGAAAATAACCCGATGAAGGTTAAGTACTATTAGTATTTCTTTTCAACAGACCTGGTGGGTGCAAACTGAGCTGAGGTCATTTTAGCTGGCTAAGGGACTGTTTGGGGCTGAAGAACAAGGATGCATGGGAGTATCTCACCTAAGGTCACAGAGTTAGAAATTAGTGTAGCCAGAATTCCAGTGCTGGCCCCTTCACTCCAGCAGTTTTTTGCTGCATCTTTGAAGCCCCTGGGGGAACTATAAACCCCCCCGCCCCCCGAGACCTGGGTTCACCCCCAGAGTTGGGTTTCCCTGGTCCGAGAGTGGCTTGGCCATCCGATTTTTAAAGCCTCCCCAGGCGAGTCTAATGTGCAGCCCTGGTGGAAGGTGGCTGCTTTACCCCTTTCTTGGAGGAAAATAAATTAGTCTCTGGGAAATCTAGTCGCTCTATGTGGCCATTCCTCCCCCTCCTCCCCAGAAACGCACCATTCCAAATCTGGCAGCTAATTCTTCATGGTCTTTGTTTCCTCAAAATTATTTTCAGGAAGTCCTGGTGAATATATGTTGGGGGCTAAACAAACCACAAAAAAAAAAGACCTCTTGGGGGTATTCTGTTGATGTATTTTCTGAGCCATCTTTTCATTCCCAATCCTCCCTTATGCTTCCTGGAGGAGGGAATGGCCTTTTGTTCTTCATTTCGCTCCAGCTGGGCACCAGGCTGGGTGTCGGAGGAGGTTTCCAGATGAAGAAAACTAGACCCCTCCCCTCCAGGAGTTTTCAATCTTGGAAGGGAAGTATATCAATGTAATTCTAGGTTTAATTTTCTAAAAGTCACTTCCGAGGAGTGCCAAGTATGAAGTAATTCAGAGGTGGCAGAGGCAGGGGAAGTGGCGCGGACAGGGCCCCTGCTGTCCGCAGCCTTGGTTTGAATGTCTGCCCCGCCGCTATCCCCTGTCCTCTCTGCCTCCATGCCCGCCTTGGCACGGGGGACATGCTAGTCCTTTGATGGGAGGCCAGAGTCCGTTAGTGCCAGTGGACTGCACACAGCTGGCCCCGCCCAGGGTACAGGCCGGTCAGTGTGAGCTGCAGCTTCTGTGCCGCCCCAAAGTTTTCCAGAGGCCTTACTGACACGGGTGGTCCTAGTGGGTGACTGCGCTTTAGCGAGTGTTCCTTGAACTCACAGGGTCAAGGATTTTCCTTAATTGGTAGCCCCTGAGGAGTCAGGGAGGTGTGTGAATGGGAAACTAGACACTTCTAGAAGAATATGTGTGGCCCATGGGAACTGAAATGGGATGCAATGGGGCCCCCAGACTCTGGCTTGGATAAGCCAGGAAAAATGGGGGCCTTAACGAGCTTGAAGGCCACAGAAATAGAAGGAGAGGAAGGCCTTTGGTGCAGGGTCTCCGGTAGGTATTACATATGGTGCATGAGGGGGAGAGAGGTAGACTGAGCCTGTCTTGATGGTGACATTCACAGATGGATGACACAGGAGAGGCTAATTGTTAAAGGGGAAATGATGATGAATTGGGTTCTGGGCAAAGTTATAGCGCAGCCTTCATCGCAGGCAAAGCAGTGCCACATTCCTCATTATTATGCATATGCTGTGATTACACATTTGGGGATAATGTAGAATCTCTCCCTAACTTCCCCTCGTTTAAGAGCTCGAATGAAGGAAGGTTCGCACCACTACTACCATCCCATCTGTCCTTTGTGGTGAACTTGTACTTTCTTCCCTGAGTTTGTTTAGGTCTAAGTATAATACTTTGCATAGGAAATCGATAAATCTTCTATTATTGTTTGACCGATGGGGCAATTTCTTTATTACCAGACAGTTCTGCAAGCAATAAATACTTCTAATATCCTGAGTATATTTATTCCTAAATGGGAGTTAGAGTAATGAGGCATTTACTAATGCCAGGCTCAACTTATAATTCAGAAACAGACAGCAGATGACTCGCACTGTTCCCACTCTCAATTTTTAAGGTCATAGGAAAGCTTTCGTTTTTTTGTTGCGAGCTCAATACTTTGTGCACGACGTGTTGGGCCTTTTAGAAGGTCGCTAACACTTAAACATGTTATCTTTGCCAGTGTAGCCTGGGCCAGGGGTTGGCACATTTTTTCTGTGAAGAGCCAGATAGTAAATATTTTAGGCTCTATGGGCCATACAGTCTCTGTCGCAACAACTCAGTTCTGCTGTCATAACAAGAAAACAGCCATAGACAGTGTGTACACAAATGAGCTCTGCTATGTTCCAGTAAAAGTTTGTTTATGTAAGTGTGCCATAGGCTGGATTCGGCCCGCAGGCCGTAGCTTTCTGACTCCTTGGGTGACGGTATGTGGGCCGTATGTGGGCCGTGGGGACAATAGCTGTTGGTTTGATTGGCCAGTTCTCAGCTGTGTGACGTGTCCTCTCTGAATCTCTAATATTTCTCAGCTATAAAATGGGATCAATAGAAAAACCAGCATTCTGAGGACTATTTTGATATTAAGTGAGATCACACAAGTAGTTTTGCATAATGACCAGCACATAGGAAGGGCACAGAAACGTTAGGTAAAGGCAAAAAACGACAACAACGTTCCTCTTTGTTCTGCATCATTTAATAATCCTGATATTCGATTGCAGTCATTTTAAGGTAAGGAGAGATTAGTGAGGCCAAATTTTTGAAAGACCTCATAGGATCAGAATGTGTACAGTGAACATATGTAAACTAGTTACCTGGTTTTTAACAGGCTAGAAAAAGTTGATAAGATCGTGGGCAGCTCCACGTAGTCAATAGTGTTTATTCACCAGGCAGTTTATCATCTCAAAAATTATGTCATTCCCTTTCTGGAAGTGAGTTAGTCTTCAACCTATTTTTTGCCATAGATAGGAGCTCCTCCACCCCCAAATAGCAGAAGTGTAAGGAGTAAAAGGTTTTTTCTGGATATGAAACGTAACAAGCACTTATTGAGCGCCTGCTGTATGCACATTATGTGAAGTGTCACTACTGCAGAGGAAGTCTCATTAATCATGTTTGAGAAATGGCTCACCTGTCCAAATTTCAAATGATGGACTGGGAAACAGAAACATGGCAAAAATGAGACTTTTAATAACACTCTCAAGAGCGGGCATCCATTATACAGGCACATATGTAGGGCAGGGAACATAGCCTATTTATTTAGTCCCTCTTCTGGTTCTTCATTGGCTGAGTACTATTTGGTCACCTGTTTCCTAATACGTTGCCTAAGTCTTGCTGTCTCCCATTGGGCCCTTTAAAATATTGGGCTAAGACCTTTCTAGGGGTCTTCACCTCCCTTTGTTTAGGGGAATCTTCCTGGAAAATGTGTTATCAGCCACATACACAGCTCTCATACCCTCTCCCATGCCCCACTTCCCGCTCCCCACATCCTGTTTGCTCTGGGGAAATTCAGTAACTGCCTGGCCACATGGTATTTCTTTCCTATGAAGATGAATCAGAGGCATGTGTCTTACATCATGGAGCTGGTAGTGGAGTTGGACGAGAAATACACATCTATGTGAACCTGCCAGGCTCAATGCTAAGACAGTATGTAAATAAGTGAGTGTCAGGTGCACAAGGGGGCCATGTAAAGTTGCTGAGGCGATTCAATGTGAGAAAAAACATCATATCAGATAGTGTTAGCCAGTAGAAGCTTCATGAAGGAAAGTCTGGATGGGGGAATTGCGTGTGTAATTTATCTTGTTGGTCAGAAATAATTCTGCCAGTTCCCCATGGGCATCGAGCTCCAAGTTTGGCAGGTAAAGTGTTTCCTCATTTTCAAAGCAGGGCACCGAATCACCAAGGCAGGGATGTAAAGGGTGAAACTTTGTGGTAACAACCCACAGGACAGTAATGGCTCTAGGCATTTGGTTTTGCTTCACACTTCAAATAACCCAACAGTGAGGTTGACTTATTTATTCATGAAAGCATGCCCCATTCAACTGCTGCTTGTGCCTGGAATTCTTGCTGTGGGTGATCTGGTGAGAACAGTGATGGGGAGATGGCGGTAAGGAGCAGTCCCTGCAAGAGGATGGTGGTTCCACAGATCAGAGATGTAGGGCTGTTGGGCTCATTACCATATATCTGCAGTATTGAAACTGGTGTGCCATAGAGTTGGAGCTCAATAAATATTTTCTGAGTAAATGGGCAAAAGAAATATTAGAGGTATGCCTGTTGCCCTGAATTTGGTGTTAGGCATACAAGAAGAGTAGTCTCATGACAAAATGGACATAAAAGAAGTGAGAATAATTTAATAAATGGGGGCTGTGATAGGTGTTGAGGTGGGCATAGGTGAGAGAGCCAGGAAGGCTTCAGAGATGGCATTGCATGAGCTTCGTCTTTAAGGATGGGTGGATTATATCAGGTGTACCAGGGCAAGGAGCACAGGGAAGGGCGTGATCAGCAAGAGTAGCAAAAGCCTGGTGGGCTTAAAGAACAAGGTGGATTTGGGGACTACTTACAAGCCTCCGTGATGACAGTGGAAGGCTCATGAGATGGGTAATTGGTACACATGCCCCAAATTCCTTCACAGGTGCTTTATTGATGTTCATCAGGGCAAACTGTGAAGAGTTGGTAGGAGGGACCTCATCCATGCAGCTGGCCAGGTCTCCTCACCCAGCCCCAGGCTCAGCAGGTGACAGATGTGATATTTGGCCAATGTATTTTTCATTGTTTTGTTTTTTTCTTAAATATATTTTTATTGATTTCAGAGAGGAAGAGAGAGGGAGAGATAGATATTAAGTACATCTAGCATAATTCTTCCAGATGGTAGTAATTGACACGTTCTGCTTTAAATAACAGCTACCATTTATCAAGGAACATGGTTCATGTGCCACACATTGTTCTAAGGGCTTCACCTCCAATCTTTGGTATGGAATTCTTACAATAGTCCTGTGAGCGAGGTACCTGTATCATCCTTACCCCTGTTGCTTTGAGGCAAAGACCTTCTCTGTTTTCTCCCATGCCTAGAAAGGTGCCTGGCCCAGCTGGTGTGCCTTGGTGGGTGGTTGAGCGTCGACCCATGAACCAGGAGGTCAGGGTTTGATTCCTGGTCAGGGCAAATGCCTGGGTTGCGGGCTCAATCCCCCATGGAGAGTGTGCAGGAGGCAGCTGATCAATGAATCTCTCTCATCATTGAGGTTTCTCTCTGTCCCTCTCCTTTCCTCTCTCTGAAATCAATAAAAATATATTAAAAAATAAATAAAAAGGTGCCTGGCACATCTGAAGTGCTGGGTTTTGAATGGATTCAAAGAGTGCAGACATAGTTTGACCACATCACATCACACTGGTTCTGAGACTAGGACTGGACTTTTCACCCTGTACATGTCAGCTGCCTGATGCCTGGAGGAGGAAATCCCAGTGGTCTTCAGACTTGAAAATTCGTGGTTACTGTTCAAGTTGTGGAACGCCCTAAACAAACACTTCTGGTCATTTTCTACAATGTTGTGGATAAGAAAATTTACAATAAATTTGATATTGTTTAGAAATGGCCTTGCATTTCAGACATTTGTGACAAGATATGTGTGTACTTCTAATTTGTCTACGGATAATGCTTTCTTTGCAGGAAGACTGGGTGCCCTGCAATAACCTGACCCCAACACTGACAGATTGGGGAACTTGTGGCTTAGAACATGAACTTCCTCTCTGGGAGTCTGGGTGAGGCCTGGGCCTGGGCTGACCTGAGGGTTGGAAATTTAGTGGCTCAGCTCAGAGACCTCCTGTGAACAACTGTTTGCTGCTTCCTGTTAAACAAGGACAGTTCTTTTCATTCACATATTTTCTAAGGCCTTGTCCTCCATACTGTGAGAAACAAGGAAGTTCTTTGCCCCCGGGAGCTTGTAGTCTGCTGGAGGAGACCAAACTCATGGAAATGGGGCAGAACGTGGGAAGTGCCTTCATAGAAGCTGCAGGAGCTTAGAGGAGAGAAGAGATTAGCTTTGGGTGCCCCCCTCACACATTTATCTGTGGCCCTTCGATCTGGACAAACACCACTATTTTCTGCCTCATTCCAGCTGCAGCGTGGGTGTTCTCGATGGATACTAAAAGGATATGTCCACTGATAATGTTGAACATGGCACTGGCCCCTTAGACTTGCAGTCCAGTCTATGGAAGCAAGGCAAAAACACAGACTAAGAGAAGAGGGTAATGAAGGACAGATGTGTGAAATAGTCAGTAACCCAACAAATGCGCCTAGCATTTTCTCCCACCCTTATCTTCCAAGATAACCAAAAGATGGCTTCATAAAACAGTTTCCTGCAATCTCCCATCACTATAATTACTCTTGGGATTCCCATCTCCGGGGAACAAAGACACTTGTAGGAAGAGAGAGTTGCTGCAGGGGTTGGCATGAGTCTGTAGTTTTAAGGTCTGGTAATTAGACCAGCAGGGTGGTTTTTTTTTTTTTTTTTGAACTATGGAGCAATTTGTTAAAAATAATGTTAAAAAAAATACACCAAAATCTGGTTACTTGCCATAATGGGAAGGAAGGTTTCAGAGGTCAGACATTGGGTCTTCCTACTTCTCATTTGAGATTTTTATGAGCTAGAGAGCTTCTTCATTAAATCGCAGTTTCAGCGTGGCTGGGCTCTATCCTGTGCTGCCATAGAATTTTTGAAATCCAGGTACACTTCAGAATGGGAGTGTGAAGTGGGCATGCTAAATGGACGTAGTAGAAGTGCTATTAGTTGCCTGTCTGCTTGAGTAGTTTTGTTTTGTTTGTGTGTTCATTTATTTCTGGAAAAAACTATCAAGCCTGCACAGTTAGTATCCCATCTCACTGGCCCAGCCAAAGGAAGTTTTAGACCTTTTCATCTTTACTCATAATTCATGTGAATTCTTGGTGCCTGCTTGGGTGTTCAGTGAAAATAATTCATCAGCCATTTCTTTAAAAAAAAAGTCTCATTTTTCTGGCATTTTGACTTGATATAACCAGTTGGCGGTCTTTTCATTGTACTTCTGGTTCTTAAAATTGAGATAGATGATAGGCTTAACCTTGGAGTAAAAAAAAAAAAATTAGCCAATAAATTATCGAAAAAAAAAAAAAAAAAAAAAAAATTAGCCAATAAATTATCTGGGCATATCTAGCCCAACATACATTTTAAAAAACATATACTTTCACTATTCAGAATTAGATGATGCCCATTTAAAACTTATGAAACCTTTATTTCTAGAATGAAGGAATACATCTTTTTTTTCTTTTTTTTAAGAAATCAATTCACAGATGTACTTTTCCACTTAAAATTTTTGGACCACGGGTAACTGAAATACGGAAAGCGAAACCATGGAGAAGGGGGGGCTGCTGGATAGCGCTGGTGGTGGGTAAGCTGGAGTACCTGGGGAAAGGCTCAAACTTGGAGAGAAGTTAGCACGCCATTTTGGTATCTTAGGCAGGAGATGAATGAGGCTCATGCCAGGTGGCAGAAAAGGGGAGGCCGCTGAGACACATCAGAGGGCAGAATAGACAGGTTGTGGGGGAGCCAGAAAGGTGCAGGGGAAAGAGGTCCGGCTGGGATAACTGGCTGGAGAGCGGTGTCATTACCACGGTTAGAATCTGGTGGGGGAGAATATGTTTCTGAGCATGTCAGCGTTGCAGTTCCCAGGGAGCGTGTGTATGAACATGTTCATTAGCCAGCGGGAAATATGAAAGTGGAATTCAGGAGTGAGTTGGAATTTAGGAATATAAGTTTGGAAGCCACAGAAACATGGAAAAAAACAAACAAAACCAGCAAAACACCCCAGCACCCGAGCTACAGAGAAAAGGAAGCAAAAGACACCATAGTAAAATGTGTCATGAATGCGTAGGGGCTCGTGTTTGTTTAGTTTGAGATAAGGGCCCACGCTCAGCTTGTAGCGTG
Source organism: Myotis brandtii (assembly GCF_000412655.1). Lineage (NCBI taxonomy): Eukaryota > Metazoa > Chordata > Mammalia > Chiroptera > Vespertilionidae > Myotis > Myotis brandtii. Next base: position 540,374 of record NW_005371843.1, on the reverse strand, counting down.
CAAGAGAGACAGGGCGTCCTCTCCACAGGTTAAAGAGGTTACCGACTCTGTTCTCGTGAATTCATCCTATTTAACTTCTTCTCATCCTGGAGAAGCAGAAAAATCCCAACAGGGCCATTATGTCAGCTTTTTAAAATTTTAACTTGGAAGAAGTCCAAATGTGAATATTTATGAATTTAAAGAAACGTTCAGTATGGATTCCAAGTGTGGTAAAGGAAAGCGTATTTCTGAGGAGGATACATTTTTTTTAATGGACTGAGAAACTGTGCCTATTAAGAGTTTGGGATTTTTGAGAGAGAGATGGGGGGAGGGAGAGAGGGAATTCGAACTGCATTCATAGAAGTTGCATCTGAAGTCACTCATTTGTCTTCTGTGGGAAATTTTGTTTCTGCTATACATTTTTTTCTTTATTCCTCTAAATATTGTAGATGAGGAGGAAATGGTAAGCATTGCATCCCAGTTTAAAAAATTTGAACTTCAAAAAAAGGGCAAATTTATTTTAAAATTTTCAAGTACCTGGGTAATGTGTGGTGGCTTTAGGGCATATCCTACTAGTGTTCCTTTGGAAAGCGCACTGATTTCCGATGGCCTGAGACCTGTGTCTGCCCTGCCCCCAGCCCTCCTGCTTGCAGCTGAGGACAGCAGCGCACCTTGCACAGGACGGGCTGAGGATTAAGTTCCACTCTACATGAACAGCCAAGCACAGTTCTAACCTGCCCACGGCTGGTATTCAGAAAATGTCCATTTCCTTTTCATTCTCTCTTTGCCAAACAAATTCATGCTCTGATCCTGTTAAGATCCTCTTTATAACACTATTTTAATATGATACTTAGTATGTTATCAGACACTTTGTTTTCCAATGCATATGATGCCATTTATAATTTAGTTTTTTATTTAAAACTTTAAAGCCTTTATAAACACCTTGTGCTGCTCACGCCTGTGGGGGATGGTTTCTATTTCTGCTTTTCTGGTGGCAACTGAATCCCTGCTCTCTCAGTGACAAGTGGAGCCCCATGCGTCCAAACAGAACACGATGACTGCCATGCTCTGGCCGTTGGCCGAATTATTTCTCCGGGTCTCTGCAGCCTGTGGCAAAGGTGGAGTCAAAGAGGCCCCTGGCCACTGGCCCCTGTTTGGTTTGTACTCACCCTAAGTGTCAGCCTGGAAGCGGAGACCTCATCGGGAAAGGACAAAGTGAGGATTCTGCCCAGTGCTACTTCCTTCTGCGACGCCGCGGGTCATCAGGAGCACGGTGACTTCAGATGCGCGCATGAGGCCAAGGCACTGTCGCATTAGTGTCTGTGTGATCTGCATGCCATTTGCTTTTCTGTCATCGTATTCAGAAAATGTCCATTTCCTTTTCATTCTCTCTTTGCCAAACAAATTCATGCTCTGATCCTGTTAAGATCCTCTTTATAACACTATTTTAATATGATACTTAGTATGTTATCAGACACTGTGTTTTCCAATGCATATGATGCCATTTATAATTTAGTTTTTTATTTAAAACTTTAAAGCCTTTATAAACACCTTGTGCTGCTCACGCCTGTGGGGGATGGTTTCTATTTCTGCTTTTCTGGTGGCAACTGAATCCCTGCTCTCTCAGTGACAAGTGGAGCCCCATGCGTCCAAACAGAACACGATGACTGCCATGCTCTGGCCGTTGGCCGAATTATTTCTCCGGTCTCTGCAGCCTGTGGCAAAGGTGGAGTCAAAGAGGCCCCTGGCCACTGGCCCCTGTTTGGTTTGTACTCACCCTAAGTGTCAGCCTGGAAGCGGAGACCTCATCGGGAAAGGACAAAGTGAGGATTCCGCCCAGTGCTACTTCCTTCTGCGACACCGCGGGTCATCAGGAGCACGGTGACTTCAGATGCGCACAGGAGGCCAAGGCACTGTCGCATTAGTGTCTGTGTGATCTGCATGCCATTTGCTTTTCTGTCATCTTCAGGGTGGCTGCTGTTTCTGTGCCTAAAAACGTTGCCTCAAATAAATAGCCTACAGTCCAGGACTCTCTGAGATGTTACTGGCCATTATCACTTGTCTCCCGGAGACTTAGGGGTTCCAGAAATCTTGTCCTAAGCTAGCTGGGAGGGAGTGTTTGAAATGGCACATGTGCTTGTGATTCTGGTAACCAGGGAAACGTGTCCCTGATTCAAAGCTTCCTTTTAAGAAAAAATGATAGTACCTTTTTAGGATTGTTTCAGAATTACCCACCGCAAGATGGCAAAGGGATTTGAAATTAAACTAGGTCACTTCCAGAAATGTATCAAACATAAACAGAACACATGCAGAAGCACCTCTTAAAAAAATACGCTGTTTAGAAGGGCAACCCGATACATAGAGTAGGGGATGTAAGTCTACCATCTGAATAATTGGAATCTTACATTCACTATAGTGGGTGTTGAATAAATCTTAACTGGAGTAGGCTTTCCTCTGCTCTTACCTTATTAGTTGTATTATTGTTATCATTTTTAGTTTGCCTCCAATTCCTAGTTAATCTTTAGATTCTCTCCATCTCTTTTATAACAGTCAGTGATTAAAATTATATAGTGATGGTTCAACTCAACAGCTACCCAGCTTGCACGTTGGTTTTGCTAATACATGCACCTCATGTGGAACCATAGGTACTGCAGTTGATTTAGAACATAATCATGTACAAACTTGTCTTTCAATAAATGGGAAATGGAATTTTAGGAAGCGATCCTTGGAGGCGGGAGCCATGCCCTGAGTCAGAATACACACATTTTGGTAATGTTCTTTTTTTTATTTTTAAATATATTTTTATTGTTGATAGTGTTACAGATATCTCCCATTTCCCCTCTTTGCCCCCCTTCTTCAAGCCCTCCCCCCCACCCCCAGGTCTTCACTACCTATTGCCCATGTCCATGAGCTATGCATATAAGTATATAAGTTCTTTGGTTTATCTCTTCTCGCCTCTCCAAACCCACATCGAGGTATGTCAGTCTGTTTCATGACTCCATGCTCCGGGTCTTATTTTGTTGGTCAGTTCACTTTGTTCAGATCATGCGATATTTGTCTTTCTCAGATTGGCTTATTTCACTTAGCATAATATTTTCCAGGTCCATCCATGCTATCCCAAAGGGCAAGAGATCTCTCTTTTTACAGCTGCATAGGTAATGTTCTTGACACATAAAGACCTGAGTGTTGGCACAGATCATGTAGTATTGCTACCAAAACACCGTATTTACATTTCTCTATGGTACCAATGAATTATGAGCACTGAACAACAGCAAAGCAGTGGTGAATTCCCAAACTTCAAAAGGATTAATACAGTCCCGAATGCAAGGGTCTTCATCTCCAGCTGGACAGGCTTCCCAAATATGTAGTCTGGTCTGGAGAACAGGGATGGGTACAAATACCTGGAATTACTTAACCTCCTAAGGACTCTTAACAGCCAGAGGGGTAGCAACCCCTGCCTTGGACTTTCTCGTTAGAAGCTCTAAACTGAAATTGTGCTGTATTTTTCTAAGTGATATATTTCATAATTAAAGAGGTTGAAGTGGGAAGAAACATACACAGAATTTCTTCTTGAGAGCAAATTTCACACCCGAAGCCTGGTTATTAATTAAATGATGTACCTTGGAATAACATTTGAATTTAGCTTAAAAGTGAAATTCACTCTCTCGGTGAAAGACTCTATGTAACTCTAAGGGGATTTTAAGATACCGGGTTATTTAGAGAGTCACGAACATTAGCACAGACCCTTTTGTGAATAAGGCTGCACTGAACATGGGAGTACCGATATGTCTTTGAGAAGCTGATTTCATTTCCTTTGGATACATACCCAGAACTGCTGAATCATGTGGTAGCTCTATTTTTACATTTTTTGAGGAATCTCCCTACTGTTTTCCATAATGGCTGCAACAATTTACATGCCCATCCACAGTGCACAAAGGTTTCCCTTTTCTTAAGGTTAAATTTCAGCGTGACCCCTGACACTTCCTTGTGGTTCAGTGGTGCCCTAAAGATGACTAGCTGGTTGATGAGATATTGGTAGCTTTCAATTGGCCATGATGGCAGTATTTACCCCACAGAAACTAGCAATACTACAAATTAGGACTCCTCCCCAAACTTGCAGCCAGTGTTAAACAATTACACCACTGCGTCTGATGCGCTATGTAAGATGCCAAGGCCTAGGTAGCTGAGCAACTAGATTAAGAATAAAATTAAAGCGGCAAAGTAAGTGAAATAATTCTGTTAAAAAAAACAAACACTTGGGTTGCCTTTAATTCGGTGGTCCTCAAAGCGCAGTCCCTGGAGCAGCCTCAGCAACATCTGCTGGGCATTTGTCAGAAATGCAAATTCTCAGGCCCCTCTCTAGACCTAGGGAAGCAGAAATTTCGGGCTGAGGCCTGGAAGTCTGTGGTAGGAAGCCCTCCTGGTGATTCTGATGCACGCTGACATTTGAGAACGACTGCTTTAGGACGATACAGGCTTGTTTCATTATGCGGAGTGAAATAAGGCAGAGGAAGACAGATACGGTATGACTTACATACAGAATCTAGAAACCCAAGGAAATAGAAAATAAAACCATGGTTGCCAGGGCCTGGGGGGTAGGGGAAATGAGGAGATGTAGGTCAAAGGGTACAAGCTTTCAGGTTTAAGATGGGGAATCTAATGTACAATGGGTAGTTAATAATACTGTGTTGTATACTTAACATTTGTTAAGAGAGATCTTCAGTGTTCTCATCACCACCACCATACAAAAAAGGGTAACTCTGTGAAGAAATGAAGGAAGGAAGGGAGGGAGGGAATTTAACCTTATGTGAGATAGACTCTTACCATCTCTTTGAGGGTCAGGTGTGGAGGGGGATAACAAATAACCCCCTGTTTACTCCTGAGGTGTGGGTGCAGATCAAGGGTGAGTAGACACTATCTTTGAAAATTCAAAGACTTGTTGCCCCCAGGATAGTTTTATTGGCTCTAAAGCCTTTTAATTTTGAATGCATTGCTGACTTTGAGATTTTTTTTTACATGAAAAGAAATCTAAATTTTTATATTTTATTGAGTAAAGAATTAGAAGTGGTGGCAATTCCGGGCCCCGATTCTTACTGGACAACAATCAGATAGAGTTGAGTAGTAGTTTCCACCCCATTGAACCTGGCAGACTGTCTCCAGTTCATTATCCTGCCAGGCTCCGCTGTACTCACGGGCGCTGCTGTTGTGCCCTCCGCATAATTTGAGGGTGCAAATCCCGGAGAACAGGCTTCCTTTTTCCTGAGTGCAGATTCAGAGGGAGGGGGAGCAGAAGCATGGATCACCTTGAGGGAAAGTGGGTCAGGCGTCCCTTTTTGATCCTTCTTCGGTGTTTTCATCCCCTTTCCCACACCCCGCCCTTTACTTTGGGAGGGGGAGAGGAGGAAAGAGGCATTCCACTTTCTAGAAACAGAAGCCAAGACCCAGAGCACCCTCTAATTTCTCTTTCTAAACCATAGACCTGGAATCTAGATGAGGATATTCCTAATAAGAGAACACATGCTCCTAGGTGCTTTAATTATTGTTTATGTGGCACAGACCCTCTTCTTCCTGGAATCCTGTTATTTATTTGTCACTCAGTATTGTTTTTTCACCGCATTTTCTCTCAACGTCTTGAGTTTGTCCTGCCCACGTTGGCTTTTATAGCCTTAACTTTCGTTAGTATGGGAAAACACAAGAAAGAAGAAAACCCGTCTCACAAAATCTTTTACCTGCCTGGACCACTCTGCGGTTATTTTATTTGAGGGCGGTGGAATGAAGGAGATGTTCGAAGAGTCTCAAAGAGAAAAGCCCGCATTTAAATCTGATCATTATCAGATTGAGAGCTAAATACTTTGGCAACTTTCATGAGGAACTATTCCTGGGAATTTTCTGGATAAATATCATCCTTGGACAGTGTGCAGACAGCAGGCCACCCACATTGTATGGGGCATAGAGCTGTTTGGTGAAGTTTAAATGTTGAGTGTCAAGAGTTTGGTTGAATTTGTAATTTAACCTGGGGGAGAGCAAACACATACTTGTGGGAAAATATTTGTGCTCAGAATCAATAAGGAATGTGCAAGTAAGTTGCCTCCACTCGGAGCTCTAGTATGCAGCTGAAGTTAGTACTGGGTGACATGTGTTGACAGCAAGTAAAGAAGAACGAAGATGTTCACTCTTGCTTGGGCACACTGACTCTCCAAAGAACAACGCTACTGGCTGTGTGGCTTGTCATATTCAAATCAAGTTTATCCACAGATGAAACATCATTGAGTTTTATTGCATTTACTTTGTGCTGCTACATGTTACAACACAGGAGTTTAGCATGGCATGACCCTCACTTGTGAGACAGGGAAACTGACTCTTGGAGAAGTCAGTGACTCTGCGGTGGTCTCACACCCTTGTCAAGCCTAGTTCTATGCTCTACCTGAGTCCACACTTTGAATTGAGTGTTGCCTGTACATGTCATGATTCCTAGGATTCCTTGCAAGTTTTGTTTTTTATATTCATAAATGTTGATTCTTCCAATGCATCTTTATAATTGTTTCTTATTTTAAACTCTTACTAGATACATGCGGATCTTTGTACATTGCTTAGTACATATTGTCTATCCAACTAGCCATGAACATATTTTGATTTTTAATGTGTGCATCTTTCTTTATAACACATCGCTTTATGCCTTATGTTTCTTTTTATTTTCTTCTTTTCCTTTTCTTCCTTCTTATAGTCGACTCATCTACCAACCAACCATGTTTCTTTTTATTTTCTTCTTTTCCTTTTCTTCCTTATAGTCGACTCATCTACCAACCAACTACCTATACAGGGAAATATGTATTTTAATCTCCTTTATTTCATTTAGGAAAATTGGAAAACACCAGGTTTTCCGACACCCACCTAAACAAAGTAGGCAGATTCCTATATTCAGGGAAAAGCACAGCATCTGGTGAATGGAGCATGTTAGCATTTCCATTGAGAATTCTCTCAGGCATCAAATTTCTAGAGCTATCTGGTATTTCCCCAGTTAACTCACAAGTGTGCTTTTATGTAGAATTTATTTTTCCTTGAGGCCAGATGCGTCCTTGCCCTTTCTCTGACATGGCTCTGGGCAGCCAGTGATGTGCTGGTAGCTCTCAGAAGAGCGTGGCTGCTTCAGAGGCCCACGCATCGGGGCCTCCACCATCTGTCCAGTGTTGTAGGCGTCATTGCTTTCGATGTTGTCTTCCCCACGAGGGCCTTGGAGGGTTGGAGCCCCACTTTTCCCTCTTATTCTTCTGATCCAGCTGCATAATTGGTTGTAAAACTTTCACTTGTAGGTGAAAACTCATTTGGCAACCATTAATTCCCACTGTAATTCATTTAGAAACTGCAACATTTCCATTAATGGAAAAGTAGACTCAAGCATTAAACAGCCTGGCTAATATGTGTTGATAAATGCATATTGTTGATAACTGTAAACTCTGAGATTGAACTAATAAGAGGTACTAATTCCCAAGACCATCAGGAAGGGAACGGGGAGTGGGTTCAAATTCAGCCCTTTCCATTTTGTCATTTTACCTACATTTAAATGAATGGAGATTGATCAGAGTGCTGACAGACTCTGCGAAGTTTGGGGGAGGGGGCTAAGTAAAGGTGATTGGAGATTGAAAACTTCATGCTGCTATGGGGACATGGGATGTTAGATAATTGCTAAGAGCTCAGCGTGCAATGGCAAGTGTTTCTCAGACGGGTGTAGCTCAGTTCAAAGCTTGTGTGGTCTACAAGGAATCTGCTTGCCATTTGGATCCACATTTCATGGAAGCTGATACTCAGAGCCAACTGTTATAGACAGACAGGGATGCCAATGATCAGACAACTTGGACTTCAGTCTGGCTCTCACCCTTAACTGAAGGCCCCTGGGCCAGGTCCATTCAACTCACTGAACCTCAGTTTCTTCCACATTTGTAGAATGTAGCTAATGCTTCGTAATGCAGATAGGAGAAACTGTTTTTTCTTTTTCTTTCTTTCTTCTTTCTTTCTTTCTTTCTTTCTTTCTTTCTTTCTTTCTTTCTTTTTAGAGAGGAAGGGAGAGGAATGGAGAAATAGAAACATTTCTATTCATCGATCGATTGCCTCCTCCATGTCCCCCACTGGAGATCAAGCCTACAACCCAGACATGTGCTCTGACCGGGAATTGAATCCGTGACCTCTTGGTTTATAGGTCGATGCTCAACCACTGACCCACACAGCCTGGGCAGGAAAAACTACTTTGTAAACTCAAAAACACTCTTTAAACATGAGATGAAACCTGCCCTTTCTTAATTTCCTGATGAGACCGATGGACCCAAGGATGGGTCACTGCAAAACGGTTGTCCCTACTTGAGGTTCTTGTCTGGGGCTGGAAGTGCCCTTTTGGGTGAACTAGATTTCTGTGGCTGTGTGTTGGGTCATTGCTTTGGACCATCTGGTGCCTGAGATCTTGCTTTCTCTGTTTCAAATGAACCTTCTTGTTGGAAAAGGCACTGTCTGGAATGTGGGAAAAATGGCCTGTCAGAGGGGTTCGATGTGGCCCAAACGTCAGGTGAATCAGCAGCTGACTGTTGCCTCTGGTAGCTAACACCATCCCCTCCCTTCTCCCCCCAAAGATAAAAGACCCCAGAAACAATTAGGTTGACTTTTAACCGAAGAGTGGCGGAGCTGGAAGTCGAATGAAAATCTACTTACTACTACTGTTTTTCAGGGGACTTTTCTCTCACGAGTGGTTTCACATGGACCAGCCTCCTCCGGATGAGGATGACATAGATATTATCTGAAGGAGCGATCTCTTTTACCCTTTTGAAATTTTGGCAGTTTATATTAAAAACCTAGAACTAGGAGGCAGGTTGGCTGTGTTTAATTGAATTCAAAGAAAGAAAAGTAGGGCAATTGAAAGAGAAAGGAGTCTAGGGATTACCCTTTTTAATGTGTATCAGGACTGAGTCACAGACTCGGAGTAAATAAAAAGTAACCACCCAAGCCTTTCACTTGGGGATTCGGATGAAATAAACACTGTGGCTCCACCATCTTCCCTCCCAGTCCACACCTCAACTGAATACGAGGCTGTTGGGGAGAGGGGCGTGGGCCTTACCGGTGAGCTGGGGGCTGAAATTCTCCTCATAGAGGCAACATGGACCCCAGGAAGATGGTGGTGGACTTTGGCCCCCGTGTCTCTTGCATTTTCATTATGGTGACAGTGGCGGGTGACGTCTCTGATCGTAACCTCTGCCCAACGGCAGCCTCTTTAACTGAAGAGACGATGCTGACACGAGAGTGGCATCCTTTCCCGTCCAGAGCGTGGCACCCCTTTTCTGCTTGAGCTTTTGTTTTGCATGTTTGCTGTTGTCTGCAAAGCCTCCTCCAGCCAAAGATTGACGCGCCTGTGTGATTTATGGCAGTGATTGTCAGGGACTTTGGAAGCCCATCCAGTCTCAGGATTCGGGTTTTCATTGCTTGTCACTTAAGGCTCATATGATGAATTCCCGCTACCAGCTGACATGTTTCGTAATTGTCAACACTTTGAAGTGGTATTTAAAAAAAAAAAAAGGAAAGAAAAAAAACACACATTCCTTTAACTGCATTTTTTCCCCTCTCTGCCCCAAACTGCTTTGCCTGAGGTTCACAGCCCCATCAATTAGCCGCTAGCATCATGCTGACCTTGCAAACCGCCTCTTCACTCTCCTTTTACAGTCTTGTGCCTGCATTTGCTGGGTCTTGTATTTTGCTTGTTTGGGCCTTTTCTAGCCCAGATGGTCAAAGCCGTTGAAAGTAGCACTTCGGAGAAAGTTTCTTAAGTTTCCCTTCAGCCATCTTTCAAGGTACATCTGAGCAGGGCTTGCAGAGATAGTATCTGGCTCTTGCCAGTTATCTTAAACCTGGTGTAGTTTTTTTGTTTTTGTTTTTATCCTGCAAGCCAAAATTCTTTGGCTGGAATGCTGGCTGCTTCCACTCCTGCACTTTGGAGTTCTCCGTATGGGTAAGCCAGCAACAATCAGGCTGGAATGGAGCTGGTTCTTTAATATGTATCATGTTTTGTTGTTTTGTTTTTCCCACCATAATTCTGTGCATCTTTCTAATTTAGTGACCCTCCTCCCCTTTTCTTTATAGCTACTGATTCCTTTTCCTTCCCACTCTGTTCCCAGGGTACAGTGACGGTGAAGTCTCTCTTCTACTTCTAGCTTGTAGTTTCTTAGTTTCCTTCCCAGAAGCAACCACTAACATCCGTTTCTTTGTATTCTTCTAGAGCTACCCCGTGCTGATGTAAGGATTCACTCACACACATACATAGAAACACAAATAGGTACAACATCCAAGGTACAGTTTGAACTCATGAATCTGGACTTCTGACTCCACTGTTGAGAACACATCAATATCTAACAGCTCCCTCCTGCTATTTGGATGAAAGACAATCTTATTAGGCCCTACATTGTTGATGTGCCTCCTGTGATCTGGTTCCCCCTGCCCCTCCAGCAACCTTTATCACTACTCTCCCGTTTCTCAGGTCTCCACACCTGCCCCCGTACTTCTGTGAGTTCCTCAAACAGAAGCCTCCCCTGGCTCCTCCACATAGACCAGCTACCTGCTGTGTGCTGCATGGTTTCCTGGACTGCTCATGTATAGCAGTTATCACAGTTTGCAAATGCTCTATTTTTGTGATTATTTAGATAGCATCTTTCCCCTTCCACTAAACTACAAGTTCCATGAAGACAGAAACTTCTCTTTTTTCCCTTCCCTTCCCATTCCTTTTCTTTCCTTTTCTCTCAAGCCCGTTCGTCCCTAGGGCCTGTGCATTGCCTGGCAGATAGTAGGGTCTCCATAGATAATCGCTGAATGAATAGACAAATGAAGGAATAAAAAAACAAATCATGGCTGGCTGGATGAATGCATGACGTAGATGCGTCCTTTGCGTAGGGAGGAAATATCTTTTGGAAAACAGTTGAGCTTTGGTGCCTAAACGTATTTTCTATCTGTAGACTCTGGGCATTTTCTTTTCGTTGTTTGTAACCAATTCCTAAGCAGTCAGCCATCCTAGAAAGGTTGATCGTAAACCACTGTCAAGAAAATCCCTGGCAGTTAGACAGGGTATTAGCTTACAGCGCTCACACGTTCTCACCTTCCTTGATCTACTTTGCTTCTGTGGTTTATATCTTGAAACATAAATACCCCCCATTCTTATTTTGAAAATTTTCCCATTGTCATCTCTCAGTGAGGCATCCAGAAAATAATAAGGGGTAGATGGGAGATAAGAGGAAGGGGAAGGCGAGATCCGTGTCCGAAGACATCTCTGTTCCCAGCAGCTGGCACAGGTTAAGTGCTTAATCTGTGGTGTGACCGTGAACAAATATGCAGGAAGACTGGAAGAAATGGCACAGCTAATTCTGGAGCTGACATTATCACTAATGAGCGGCTCTGATTCTTTGCTCAAGTCTTGCTCCTAATAAGCTGCTAGAGATGTGCTGCAGCCACGTTTTCTCCCAAGTTTTTCATCACTGTTTCTCTCTCTCTCTTTTTTTTTTTTTTTTTAAAAACAACAACTTCTCCCAAGTTTTTCATCACTGTTTCTCTCTCTCTCTCTTTTTTTTTTTTTTTAAAAAAAATCTAACTCTTCAGTTTTAAAAGGAAAAAGAAATTGGGAGTTTGGGATGGGGCAGGATGCTGAGCTTTTAAAAACAGCTCTGCGTCTGGACCTGGTACGTGTTCACTTCTGAAGGCTGGAGATTTTGGTGGTGATTGCCATATTTTCCTGGTAGCCTGGGAGTGAATGGGTATGTAGTTCCATCAGTTCACTTCTTGCATCTAGAATGGCCAGAGGAGTTGAGCTATTCCTATTTTGAAGGCCCCCTCCCCTTCCTAATCTCCCTCCCCCAAATGAGCTTTCTGCTAAGCCAGAGCCAAGGAATAATTAGCTCATTGTTTGTATACTAATTATGTTACTGTATTTGAAGTGCTTGAAAATAGTTTAATCTCTCTTAAGTAAATAATTTCTCCTTGTTTACCTTATCCTCCTCAAACTTCCTTTTGCCTTAGCTAATATGAAAGTCAACTTTACCCTAATTCATCCTAAGCAAAGCAATATTTTATTTTGCCAGAGCCAAGGAATAATTAGCTCATTGTTTGTATACTAATTATGTTACTGTATTTGAAGTGCTTGAAAATAGTTTAATCTCTCTTAAGTAAATAATTTCTCCTTGTTTACCTTATCCTCCTCAAACTTCCTTTTGCCTTAGCTAATATGAAAGTCAACTTTACCCTAATTCATCCTAAGCAAAGCAATATTTTGCTTTTTTTTTAATGAAACATTTTGAATACTTACAAAACAATCAGTTATTTTCCAGGATGTAATGGGACCTTTGCCTGTAGTATTTTGTGGTGGATGACTTGGTTTATGTCACCAGACAGAGGGGACGGACTTAATTCTCCAACCACCTGTTCCTCTTTTCCTACCCTTCGTTTATTTGGCTTTGGACTTTTGATAAAGTTTTCAAATAGCAAGTGTGTGCCTGGGTGCCAAGCCTTATGCTTGTATAGTTCAGGTTCAGTGTATTTTTTCTCCTCCTTGATTTCCCAGGCTTTTACCCCCATAAATGATAGGACATACTTTCTTTTTGTAATGAAAAGTAATTGGCTGTTTCTTTTAATCTGCCCAGTTGCATTCCAGAAAGTAATAAGCCTTTGATGTTATTGAAATGATGAACAACGATTACAGACATTGTTGGATTAACTTTGGGAGTTCATGGCTAATGCTAAGGAAAATTAGTAATTTATCCTTTTTTATATATCACCCCCTTCTTCTTCCTTTTTGTTTATCCCCTTATATATTCATGTATCTCCACTTCACAGATACCGAGCAAGTTATTGCTCTTAGCTAACCATCATAACCAATATGAAAGCTGTGGCTGAGGTTTTATCGATGGTCAGTTTACTTGGGATTTTATGGAATTTTGTGAGTTGGGAGGCTTACTGAAATTGTTAAAGAGGACAAGGGTCTCAAGGACTGGGCCATTCTTATTAAATGCTCTTCTTGCCAAATGTTAAGATGTAGCGCAATATTTTGCAGAGCAGCTGTAAACAGGGTGAATTTGACAGCCACCTAACCTGATTAGTGTAGCCCACTACCAAGAAGAAATCAATATGTACTTGACCAAATAGTGTAGCTAAGCAGTGGCTACACCTCCCTCCAGGGAAGCAGAGCTCTGAATATGAGCCCCCTGTCTCCTTTACTCACTACAAGTAAACAAAATACCTTGCCACAGCCACGTCTCCTTTTTGAGTAGAGCACCCCAAGTGGTGAACAAAATTTTTGGTTTTGGGCTACGTCTCTATTTTATTTCAGGTGGAGAAGAGAACCCTTATGCATGACCCGAATCTCTCTCTACATTCACTAAAATAGGTTGATCAGGGCAACTCAAATGATCAAGGGGATAGTGTGGATTCTGGAGAAAGTAAAGAGCAAAAATGTTAGGACTGGAGAGTTGTAGGATGAAGGGAGATGTGTAGGGAATAGGCAGGTGGAACGTGGACCTGGTCCCCAAATTCCATGGGGCTGGAACAAAAGGGCACCTCTTTAAGCTACAAGGAGGTAGTTTAATTCAAATAAAGGGGAATGGAATGTCTGCCCCGAGGGTTACTAGCATACAGAGCTCATTATCCCAAGCACCTGTGCAGTCTGGAGTGCCAGGGCTGAGTATTCTAGAACAGCCGTGGGCAAACTACAGCCGCGGGCCGGATCCGGCCCATTTGAAAGGGGCTGAGCTGAGTCTTTTTAAAGGAGCAAGAGTCAGTCTGGTGACATGCAGGGGACATGGCACTTCAGACAGAGGGGAGAGCATAAGTAAAAAGAGTAAAAACAGAGGAGAGGACAGCACCGTGATGGCGAACCTTTTGAGCTCGGCGTGTCAGCATTTTGAAAACCCTAACTTAACTCTGGTGCCGTGTCACATATAGAAATTTTTTGATATTTGCAACCATAGTAAAACAAAGACTTATATTTTTGATATTTATTTTATATATTTAAATGCCATTTAACAAAGAAAAATCAACCAAAAAAATGAGTTCGCGTGTCACCTCTGACACGCGTGTCATTGGTTCGCCATCACTGACTTAGGCAAAGCCCAATGCTGGCTTCTCAATTTCCAGCAACATCCAGACCACACCCCTACCTCTGGGTGCAGCGTCACATAGGTAGACGATTCTGTTGTACGGGACATGTTTTGATGCCACTGTCAGGTGTAACGTCTGATGGAAACTAGACTCTGGTCTGACCCAGGGAGACAAGTTTTATGCTCTGAGCACTGGCCGTCTTCCAGCATTGTCCATTCTGCAGTGCTTGTGGCTCAGTACCTGAACTTCTGCTTAGAAGTTTTATTTGAGTCGTAAATTTTTAATGTCAAAACCTTCCTGACAATTATATTAGCTAAATGTTTAATCCAAAAGAGAGATTAAATACATATATCTTATAACTTAGCTACCAAATGGCTTGACCCTGTGAGGATTTCCAGGTTCAGACTTTGGGGAGAGACCTGTAAAGATCTCATATTTTACCGGTCCTAACAAAATCGTTGTAATGCATTATCAGCTTCCTGCTGCATGAAAAATATGTTTATAGAAGCAACCCAAAGTGTATAGTTAGACAGTCCTTACCAATTAAACCTTATTTCTTTCAAAAAAATTTTTAATAAAAGTTCAAACTTGAACTTTTATTAAAATACATGATTTATAGAGAAATTTTAATGTGTAAGCTTTCCACCGAGTCTAACTGAAATTAGAAAGCTTTGAAATGAACTCATAAATATGGTTCCAATGTACAAAATATACTGGAAACTGAATAATGTATAGCAGTTTATTACGGAAAAGTTAAGTTACACCAAAGGACGTAGATTTGGTTTAACTCTGTGTTCCCCACAGGGCTCAGCACTAACTTTGTATGATGCTGAGCAATTTGTACTTTTTCCATCTGTCATTTTATTTGATCTGTGTGTAACCACTCCGTGAAGTCCAAAGAAGGGTAGGTAGTCTCATCCTGGCTTTATGAAGGACGTAGATTTGGTTTAACTCTGTGTTCCCCACAGAGCTCAGTACTAACTTTGTATGATGCTGAGCAATTTGTGCTTTTTCCATCTGTCATTTTATTTCATCTGTGTGTAACTACCTGTGAAGTCAGAAGAAGTGTAGGTAGTCTCATCCTGGCTTTACAGACAAGGGAGCCATGGCTGAGAGAGGCTGCCTTGTTGGAAGGTCACCGAGGTAGCTAAGTGAGGGCTGAAGATCACACAGACTCTATGAGCCACAAAGTCCAGGCCTCCTTCCCCTCAGCCCTGCTAACCCATAACATAATACCATTCGATTAGGCACAGCCCTAAAATAACCTCACACAGTGCTAATGCTGAAAGGCACATGCTGTGTTTTAATCAAAGAAGACTTTGACAGCAAGGATTAGCTGTCTAATGCTGGATGGGTGAATCTTTGAGAAGCCTCCATATTTGCACCTTTGTTCAGATGATACACTAAGCGCTGTTTTATAGAGGGTCATCGTAGCATCTGTAGTGTGTTTTAGATAACACAAAATTGTTCTGATTTTACTGGATTCTTTCAAAACCACCTCTACCTTCGACACACACCTCAACAGCTAGGTCTGGATCGAAATGTAGCACCCAAGTTAAAAGCAAAGATCTGTAGAAAAGATCACGAACTGTCTCGTTCTGACTCTAGCAAGGGGGGAGATTTGTGGATAGAATCTCTAATGGTGTCAGAGTGAACTCTAGTTGCCTTCGAGTGAACTGTTAACATTTTATGTGGCTGTAGGAACTGAGATCAGACGGGTGGATTGCATATGTCAATCATTTCCAAATGAAATTTTATTCAAATTCTCTCCAGGCAAGCATTTTTATTAGGATTGCTAATAAAGCCCAAAATACAGGGTGTCCCCCCAAAATGTATACACACTTTAATAGCTGACAGCTCAGTTTTGAAAATGAAAGGTATTTTAAGAAACACTACCTTTATAATTCAAAGTGTGTGTAGACATGTTTTGGGACACCCTATATATACGTGCATACAATAAGTTATTTCTGAAGCTGTTGGAAGAATATTAAAATGACAAATAAAGGTGGAAGAAAAGTAGAGACTGTAACTAATCCCCCAAATTGATAACCGGGGCTGACTGACTATATGGCTGGGATAGTTTTTCCATATTGGATGAGTCGGGGTCTGAAACACGAGACAATAAATGAAGCATGCCTCATGCATTGTATGTATTGCTTTTGGTTATTTAACCACTGTTTATTAGAAAGCAGTCTTCAGGAACCTGTGTGCCTGGGTTCAAATCCTGTCTCTGCCACTTCCCTCTGGGCAGGTGTTTCACCTTTGCAACTATAACAATATTTGATACATATCCAGTGTTAAAAATCATGCCTGACACCCAAGAATCTTTATTTTGTTCAGATCACCATGTTAGAGTGGTTGGGAATGGGGGCAAAGAAGGATGAAGACTGGTAACTTTAAGGCCTGGAGAAAGCCATGCCTGTGAACATATAAGGATGCCTTTTCTGGGTCCCGATGACGTGGATGAATAGTCATGGGAAACAAATCTTTCCTGCAGTAGAACCTCAACCCACCATTTACCTGTGGTTCAGCTAACAATTTAATGCTGGGTTACTCATATCAATCATTATTCCTGTTCCAACAAGCATGTCTGATTCACTTTTTCTTTCTTAATTTCTCCCTCTCTTGCTCTATTCACATGCATACCCACACACGTCCATGCACATACACACATACACTCTCACACACATGCACATACGTGTATGCACACATGTACACACTCACTTTTTGTGTGTGTGTGTGTGTATTTTTTTAGTATAACAGTTCAGAGGACTCAGAGTTACATGTGCATAAGACTTTGGTCTCCCCCTGTATAAATGTTTGAATTTATTTCTCCCATTTCCACCTCCTTTGTTTTTGGCACTGCCCCACCTTACCATTTCCTAAGTGAAAGGGGAAGGAGTCAATTAAAGTTAAAGAAATAAAAGGTTTCAGAAATGAAGAACTGTGGATTTCTAAAGCCACTCACATGGCACCGAGTTATTTTGTGTCTATTTCTTTAAGTTTTTTTTTCCTCCCCCTCTCTGCCTCTAGAGCTACCAAAAGCACATTGATCACTTTTTACAGCTTTGCCGTGATGGGTGCAGTAGTTGCTTTTTTATTGAACTGTAGATTGCAGCATTATAAAGCACACTCATTCGGAGGAGTAATGAAGGCCATTTTTAATTGCACCTGGGAAGCAGGGCGCTATTATTAAATTATACCTGCATCTGTATTGGAAGGAAGAGAGAGAAAACCAGATCATCTTTCTCTCTGGGATTTGAGGTTTCCCAGAGCTGAAGTGAATTCAGGGCTACATGACAATATTTGGAACTTTAGCCTTTTAGGGATTGTGAGTCAGAATTTCCCTAGTCCTGTGATTAACCTCACGTAACCACAACTATTGCAAATCAGACAACCAAGGGGTTAGTCACCTAAGGTCCTTCACCCGTGGGTGACTGTGTACATGCTCATACAAATAGGGCACATGAGCACACAGGCTTTTTCGTTAAAAATCTGTGCGTATACACTGAATTAGTTTGCTAAAGCTGCTCTGGCAAAGCCCATAAGCTTGATAGCTTAAACAACACAAACCTCCCAATTCTGGAGGCTAGGAGTCCAAGATCAAGGTGTCAGCAGGACTGCTTCCTTCTGTGGCTGTTTGAAAGAATCGGTTCCATGTCTCTCCCCCAGCTTCTGGCAGTTTGCTGGGGATCTTTGTGGTCCTTGGCTTGGAAGCATCACCCCGATCTCTCTTCATCTTCATTTGGCGTTCTCCCTCTGTGCTATGTGTGTGTGTCCAAATTTCCCCTTATAAGGACACCAGTCATTTTGGATTAGAGGTCCACCCTACTCCAGGATGACCTCATGCTGACCTAACTAATTATATCTGCAGCAGCCTTGTTTTCAATAAGATCACATTCTGAGATACTGGAACTGGAGCTCCAGCATATGAATTTTTGGGGGGTAGAGGCCACAATTCAACCCATAACTTACACCTGTAGATTTGTCTTCATTGGTATATGTATACAGGGTGGAGCAAAAGTATAATAAACAAGAATTAACTGTGTTTCTCGTACTCACAACTATAAGTCTACTTTTGCTCCACCCTGTATATCACAATGTTCTTCCATAGGTTGTTGAGATTTCTAAGAAGTATGAGAATGAGTTGCAAGAAAAAAATTCCTTGGTGCAATGAGTAGTACTCATTTTCTTCTTGACATTGCAGGGAAGGGTTCTGGAAAGTGGAACCGCTCTGAGCCAATGCATAGGAAACCCTGTGCGAGAGTGCTCTTCTTTTGCTGACTTCTTCCAGACATCTTCCTAGCAGCCCTGAGATCCGTCCAGGCCTTCCACATCCAGTGGTTTAGGCATGTGTGCACACGAGTGTGTGCAGACTGGTGCAAAGCCAGTAATGGTTGGGCATGTTGCTTAGCCGGAGTTAGGATCCTTGCAGTCTTGAATGATGCTGCTTTAAATTAAGATTGTACAGATTTGAGTTGCTTTGGTCATTAGGAAAAGCCGTTTTGGGGTTATAACTAGCAATGCAATCTTCCAATTAGGAGGTTTTCTATGGTTGCTTCATTAGACTGCAGGCCCATTTTCAGTATTTTTCATGGGCTTTCTAAACACATGGTGAGAGTGTTTGTGTGTCATCCAGGTGAGTGGGGATACAGGGGCAGAATCCTGAGTCTTTGGCCTGGACTCGGGCTTTCGTGAGGACCCAGTGCTGGCTTTATTACTGTTGAGCAACGCAGGTAAAAACAAGCATCACGTCACTTCCATTGCACATGAAATCTGAGGTTTTTCAAGAGACAAAGCCGTTCAATGCAGTGAGATCTGTTGTTTAAATATGAAGTAGTGTTCTATTATTAACTCAGGCCAGCCAAGACATGCTCTTTAATTGGCCTGTGAGAGAGGATAATGCAGAAGGAGAAGGAGATAGGTTTTACTTAGTAATGTCCTGGAGCTTTAAAATTCATCCTAAGGCGCTCAAATTCAGATTGACGCAGACTGATGGCTAGAAGTACTTTTGTTCAAGATGATGGACATCTTTTCCTTAGAAATATGATTGCACCCGTCCGTCTGGGGTAAGAAGATGCTAAATGTTACATTTTCTCTCTTTCATTGGAACTTTTATAAAAGTTCTGTGCATACAGAGAAGTTCACAGGTCACTGGGACGCAGCCTGATGATTTTTCACAAAGTGAACTCATCTCTGTAACCAAGATGGAGCAACAGAACTGCAAGAGGCTGCTGTGTCTCTTCCAATCCCTGACTCCAGGTTTTGTGGTTGTGTTGAAAACTTGGTTTGTTTCCTGCCGTCAGTAAATACTGATGATTTTTGAGAGCACTCTTCCATCACGGCGTGTTTCATTCGCAGGTTAATTTTTACTGGGAGCGTTTTCATGCTTCTTGTTCGCCTTGCTGGAGGTTGGGTTTAGCTCCTTAGAATGGACCCTTCTGGTTGGCATGACGCAGAGCAGAGATGGCCTTTGCTGCCTCCAGCCACTGCCTGCCTCCCCCTCTCAGGAATCCCCCCCACCGAATTCCTGTGCTTCCTGGGAACCAAGGTGTTCTCCTTTACCTCCAAGTCTTCACTTGTGGCTGACCCAGGCCGGGATCTTACCCCTTCCCCACACTCCTCTTGTATTAGTGTCCTAGCGTTGCCATAATAAAATCTCAAACTGCATGGCTTTAAACAACAGACATTTATTTTCTCACAGATCTGAAGGCTAGAAGTCTAAAAATATGGTGTTGGCCAGGCCACGTTACCCCTAAAGCCACTAGGCTCCTTTCTGTGCCTCTTCCAGCTTCTGGTGGCCCCAGGAGATCCGTGGTTTGTGGCAGCCAAACTCCAGCCTCTGCCTCCACCTTCATGGGGCTGCCTCCCCTCTGTGTCTCCACATGGCATTCTCCATGCTATGTCTTTCCTCTTCTTATAAGTACTCTAGTCATATTGGATGAAGGGCCCAACCTACTTCAGTATGATACCCTGAAGCCACTAGGCTCCTTTCTGTGCCTCTTCCAGCTTCTGGTGGCCCCAGGAGACCCGTGGTTTGTGGTAGCCAAACTCCAGCCTCTGCCTCCACCTTCATGGGGCTGCCTCCCCTCTGTGTCTGTGTGCCCCTCTGTCTCCACATGGCATTCTCCATGCTGTGTCTTTCCTCTTCTCATAAGGACTCTAGTCATATTGGATGAAGGGCCCAACCTACTCCAGTATGATAGCATCTAGGGATGTGCCCGCAACCCAGGTACATGCCCCCGACCGGAATCGAAACTGGGACCCTTCAGTCCGCAGGCTGACGCTCTATCCACTGAGCCAAACCGGTTTCAGCAATGATAGCATCTTAATGAATTGTATCTCCAACAATCCTATTTCCAAATAAGACCACATTCTGGAGTGCTGGATATCTTTTTACACACATAACATCTCCTTTTCCTTCTTGGTTCAGATGTTACCTTCCCCAGGAAATCTCCTATGATGTTTCTTTCTCCAACATCTGGCTTTGATGCTCCTTTTGACACTAAAACTCCCTCATGTAATACTTCTTAGCCTATCTCATCACTGTCTCTTTGTTTTTATTCTCTGCTAGACTCTAAGCAATAAGGTGTAATTTATGGTGTTTTACAAATAACATTAAATGCTTGGCAGTGTTATATTACAGAAATGTGAGACACATTTTATTGTACTTGAAATATTGGCACCCGAGTCGTCTTCACCATCTCTCTTTGTGGGGGAAGAAGTGATACTTATCGGTAAAAGTAAGAGCTTGGGTTGAGCATTACCCCCTCTCCCGAGTTCTTGTTATTGTGGACAAACACAGTTTCTAAATCCTCAGCTTGAGAGCTCACGATTGTCGAGCAGATGTGGCATCCAGTGCTCTCAAGTATCGTAAGCTGCCTACTGATCCAGCAGTTTAAGGACTGTTTACTGGCTGTGGTAACACAGCTTCTGGTTGCCTGTCTTAATTCATTTTAGATTAATCTGTCTTGTAGTTTGAAGGAAAATGAATTGAGTCAGTAACTTCAAGAGTTATGTAAAATCTGTACTGTGCTAAATAATTGAATGGGGTTTTATGTACGGCCTTGAAATTGAAATGCCAATTTGACACAAATGCTCCAAAACAGAGTGTTAGATGGGCTGATCTGTTCCTCATATAAGAGCTTTGAGACTCCCATTCCTGTGTCACTCTAGGCTTTGCCATTCCTGCCCTCACAGAATATTCGGGGCCCATTTATTTACTTTTTTGAAGATGTTAACTTTGGGAAAGGTGAGTCTGCCAGTGTAGCCTGGGCTTGGGGTTGAGGTTTCTGGGGGATGGTGTCCAAACTTGGGTGTGCTGGGTGATTTATTAAAAAGGATACTCTCTGGACCCCACCCCAGGAGCTCTGATTTGGGAAGACTGTAGTTGGGGTCCAGGAACGTCCTTTGGAACTCCTGGTGGTTCTAATACTGACATCCTCAGACCACATTTTAAGGAAATATTGGTTTAGGGAATGTTAGGGGGAGAGTATATTAACTCTGGAGAGAAAACTCAAGACAATTTCTCACCAACTGCATTTACGTATCAAAACTAGGCAGACCAAAAAAATGCCTTTTTTTTTTTAGTGGGAGAGAATGTATTTTGCCAACTGAGTAAATTCTTAAGATTTCCCCAGAGATCGGCGGGAAGAAGGCTAAAGAATTCTTATCAGAAAATATATTTGAATTCTGTTACCAATACCTTTAAGCCCATTTTACAGGTCGGAAATATTTGAGGCTCAAAGAGCAAGGGAAATTAGCATTTGTTGATCATTGTTTAATAAATGAAACATCATCAATATCGGTAGTATTTTCATTATCTTTATTTAATTTACCCCATAGAACTGCCCTGTGAGGTATTGTCATCACCATTCATATATATGGAAAGTGAGAGTCAGTCAGTTCAAGGTGCTGGGATTACTCATTTAGTTTGTAGTTGAGCTGCAATTCACACACAGCTCTGTTTAACTCCCAAATCCATGGTTTTCTTACTACATCAGGTAAAATCTCATAAGGTCACTACATGGCTTAGACTTACCAGATAAAATACAGGATGCCCAGTTAAATTTAAATTTCAGATAGACAGTGGATATGTTTCGTATGGTCCATGTAGTATTTGGGACATATTCATACTAAAAATTGAGTGAGCTATACTTATATTAAAAAAAATTTAATGGGATATACTTATACTAAAAGAGCAACAACATTATTTATCTGAAATTCACATTTAATGGGGTGTCCCTATATTTTTATTTGCTAAATCTGACAACTCTATATATGGGGAGTGGGTTTCAAGTTGTAGAATCATATCCTTCTGACTCCAAGTCCATTGCCTCATTCTTTCTAAGTACCACATTCTGTCCCACCATCCGTGTCCTCTCCTCTCCTCTTCTCTCTGGGCTAGAGTGAATGGCTTATCTACCCTCGCCCTCTATTCCTACGTGAGTAAAACAGCTCAGGTAGGAATAGGGTCTGTCTTAAATCAACAAACACATAAGTAGCTCACACTTTCTTCACCCACAACCTGGATATTTTCCTTTGCTTAATTTTAGAGACAAGGGAGACAGCCAGGGTCAGGTACCTTCTTAGCGATGATAGAAAGAATCAGGCCACCACTCTGCTACCACAAAGGTAGGAAAAGGCCTGTTATTTTGGGAAGGATTAGAGTCAGATTAATATGAATGAGTTAAAAAAACAAAACAAAACACCTCCTGGAGTAAAAGTTTTTGTGAGGAAAAATAGTAATTATATTTGGGTTAATGTTAGACTGTGTGCCCATTATGTGCCTGGCAGTTTACATCCATTAGTCTTACAGGCTGCCTGTGAGGCAGTAATTATTCTCACCCCCATTTCAAAGATGTGGAAGGTGATAGAGAAGGGGTGGACGCCTCCCCAGTAGTGACAGGCAGAGCTGGGATTTTAGCCAGGTGCCTCTATCCCACAGTCCTGTTTAACTGCCCTGTGCTGCCCCCAAAGCCTAAAGCCCTTTCGCTGGGCAGAGCCCTCCCGTGGCCGACCGCCTTGTCAAGTGGCCGTGTAGTGATCTGCTGTCTGGCGCCGGGAGGCCCACTGCTTGGAAGGAGTTTGAGAGCTCTGCCCCCGTGTGCTAGTGAAGAAATCCGGGCTGTGTGGGCAGGGCCAGCAGCTTACTCCCTCTAGTCTGAGGCATAGTAGTAGTAGCTTCCCAGACACAGGGTCACATCAGAAGTGCCTTTTCATTAAAAAAAAAAAAAGTTTTTAGTGATTTCAGAGAGAGGGAGAGATAGAAGCATCAATAATGGGAATCATTGAGTGGCTGCCGCCTGCACACCCCCTAGTGGGGCTCAAGCCCGAAACCTAGGAATGTGCGCTGGCTGGGAATGGAATAGTGACCTCCTGGTTCATGGGTTGATACTTAACCACTGAGCCATACCGGCTGGGGAGAAGTGCCTTTTGATGCCTCTGGCAAACTGGGAAGCCAGAGTGACTTTGTCAGGAATTAGACCTCAGCCCAGGGGCAGCACCATCTTATATCCTCTGTGTACAGCGGAAGCTGCCAGCAAGCCTCTGAACTCGATGATTGCAGCATGGCTTTGGCCCTAAAGCCAGCATCTGGCACGCACTTCAAGGTTCTTTGGTGAGAGCTTTTGAAAGCCTACATCTGCCAGTTTGTCTTTTAAATTAGTAAATGGTAATGAAACACAGAATTAAGTGGATTATTATACAGGGTGTCCCCAAAACATATATACACACTTTTTAAAAAAACAAGTTTACTTGGGAATAGCAGAGGAATTGCAACTGGGGACATGCCAACCATGGTGAAACCACGGGAAAGTCCAGAGAGAGGAGCTGCTTTTATTTTTTTATTAAATATGTTTTTATTGATTTCAGAGAGGAAGGGAGAGGGAGGATAGCAACATCAATGATGAGAGAGAATCATTATCGGCTGCCTCCTGCACACCCCACACTGGGGATGGAGCCCACAGCCTGCGCATGTGCCCTGACCGGGAATTGAACCATGACCTCCTGGTTCATAGGTTGACTCTCAACAACTGAGCCACGCCAGCCCAGCTTGTATACACACTTTAACAGCTGATAGCTCAATTGATGTTTCTTTCTTTTCAGCCAGACTAAGCTTTGGACAAAGGAAATTCATTCTAAATGCCACTGGAAGTTTGAAAACAAAGTTGGAGTACAAACACTGCCTTTATAATTATTCAAAGTGTGTGTACATTTTTGGGGACACAGAGTGACCCCCCAAAATGTATAAACACTTTAACAGCTGATAAGTCGCTTACTTTTCACTCCTTTTCAGGTTTCACTGATTTGGAATAATGGGTGAAGCCAGATTAAGCTTTGAACAAAGAAAATTTATCCACTAGACTTTTTATGGAGATACATAAAAGGGAAAGTTCATATGGTACAAAACTGGCAAGGGTTGATGAATTGAGAGCACACACATATCGAACCAAATGATTCTTGATGTTTGGGATTCCATTGCTTTGAAGTATCAGCCGTGCCTGGACCAGAACTGTCATAAGTTTGAAAACAGGCATGGACAAAAAAATTTGTTCATTTTGAAAATGAACTGTATGTTAATAAACACTGACTTTATAATCACTCAAAGTATATATACATTTTTTGGGACCCCCTGTATATAAAATGCGAGGCACGGTGACTCCCTTGCAGTATTTGCTCGATACTCCCCTGCCCCCACCCACCTTCTTCACATTATAATATAATAGTAGTGGGCAATGAACTTTGATTTGTAGAAATCTCATTTTACAGGCAAAATCTTAAGTGAAAAAAAAAATAGCAATTACCTAATCCCAGTTATTCATTCGTTAGTGTTTATAACAAATATTTAATGAGGTGCCTGCTGTATTTCAGGTGCTCTTCAAGCCCTGGAGGATGGAGTGTTAATGGGATGGGCATGATTCAAGCCCCTGTGTAGCTTCATTCTAGGCAGGGAGGTGGTTAATGGACAGAGCAGCAGGTAGAGTGTGCGGTTAATGTCAGGTATCATCTTGAAAAATCAGGCAGGGAAAAGGGATCTGAGGGACTTAGCTGTGGTGGCCACTGAGGACCTCTCTGAGGAGGTGGCTGCATTGCTAGAGCTGACAAGTGCCCATAACTGGGCGGGCACATCTTCCCCCACTGAGAATACATATTTTTTGTGTGTATCTTTTTGGCTCTTACTTTCCTTACCCCTCCCCTCCTCTCCCTTACTCTACAGTTGTCCTCCCAGCATCATGTTACCAGATAGAATAGAATTGAATACCCTTTTCATTAATGCTGTTCCCCCATTGGAGTGTTACCCTAAACCTTGGTACCATGAGAGTCTGCCACCACGGAAGTAGCTTCTAGCCAAAGGAGAAACTGATGCCTGAGATGGTGAGTGAGAAACAGTGAGACGTGAGTTGAGAGAGTTCTTAAAACTTTCATGAGGTTCCACGGATCCCGATACCACTTGGGGGCTGCTCTGTTGCCCTGGAGAATGGATGCCTTCAGCCCAAGGTAATGGAAGGCTCCCGCAAAGTACTGTGCTCTGTAAATCGGCTCCTGATGGTCCCGAATGCTAATACCAGTAGAAACAGCTCTAAAGGTTTCCTAAACGGGTGAGATGGATTTCAGGAGGCCAGTGTAACACATTCAGGTGAAATTTATGTTGGTTTTCTTTGCAAGCGGCTGCAGTTGGAAATCTTCCCAGCTGGTGGTCAAAGTGCTGTTTTGCCCTTGTTATTTTGCTGCGATTTGGGGAGAGGTGAAGTAGAGGTTGGGGGGAGGGGGAAGAAGCCAACAAAGTCTGAAAATATACAGGTATCCAGCCAACTCTAAATCCTAACACCCATCTCTTGATAGGCAAATAAAGACATTGAAGAGCAAAGATTGCTCTAACTTATCTCTTTTATAGCTTCTCCTGTTCATGGAGCTGCCTTATTAGCCCTGCAACTTATCCATAACTCCTGGGCACCTCCTAAACCGGCCTCTTCCCTTCTTTGTTTTGCACTAAATGCACTTTCGGTGCAGCTAGAAGTAGACCCGCTGATGGTGTATGCAGTATTCCTTGCCATCGTGGAGTCTGCACAGGTCGAGTAGCATCTAGCCATTACCCACTCGGACCCACTCTCTTCGCCACATCCTTTTCTCGAGCTGCCCTCTGGGAGCAGAGCCTCGGCCTCATTATCCAGCACTGAACATGGGGACCTGTGATCTTGGCCAAGTTTTTGATGTTTCTTCCAGGATTGAGAGGTAATCTGGGAAATGGAGTCTGGCTGCCAAACAGTTGGCATTTCTAGGACACTTTGGTAGTTTATTTACAACAACAGAGAAGGGTATGAGAATCTGGGAGGTGTGGTCATTTTTCCAAAGCAGCCCAGGAGCCACTTAATTTAGGAAGGACTTCCCGACTTCTGAAGTTGCTATTGTGCCATGGCCTCTGGGCACCTGCGGTCTCTCCCCACCGCAGAGCCCAGGCCAGCTCGTTCCCATGTGGATTCCCCAATCTTCTAGGACTTCTACCATTACCATCCCTCTCCCGTCTCCTTTAAAGGTCCTGGTAGTTTCACTCCGTGGAGCTTTCCTACAGATATACTTACTCAGGTATGAGGTGGCCTGTGTCCTTAGTAATAATCCCATCTTACACTTGCTGAGCATTTACTTAGCCAGTTTCAGGAATAAAGGATTTTATGTATTTTAAGCTTATTTTATTCTTCAAACAACTCTGTGAGGTAGAACTAATTGTGTTTTCATTTCTAGATAGATAAGGCAATTGAAGCAGAAGTTAAATACTTTGACGAAATTCTTTTTTTTTTTTACTACACTTTTGCCTCTAATAACAAAATTTGGAACAACCCTATTAAGTATATGTCTGATTAAATATCATATTGGTCCTGGCTGGTGTGGTTCATTTGGTTGGAGTATCAATCCAGACACCGAAAGGTCCCAGGTTTGATTCCCCCAGGGCACATGCCCAGGTTGCTCGTTCGATCCCCAGTCCGGGTGGGTGTGGAAGGCAACCGATCAATGTTTGTCTCTCACATTGAGATCGGAGCAATTCTTATGTAACCTGTCTGCAGACATGTTTTCTATGGCCATCTGACACTTAAAAAAACACCAGAAAAACAAAGTGAAGTCATTGCTAACTCTAACACTTGGGAGACATCACATAAAAATCTGGATTCAGCATTGAGGTGGATATTTTGAAGGCCGGCAGCACTAGCCTTGCATTTCTGCTTGGCAGCCGTCTTCCGGAGCCGCGTGGGGGATGCCCCTTAATTGAGACCTGAACTCTCTGGTTTGCCTCAGACCACAAAAGTCACAGCCAGCTGTTGTCTCAGTGGCATAGGCTGGGCTTGAGGAGAAGTGGGTTCTAGTTTCTTCTCCATAAAGCAACTCTGAACGCGATGTGTGTCATTTTTTTTTTTTTTTGCAAGGGATGAAAACGAGACTCAGAGAGGTTAAATGACATCAGCCCAGCTTGCACTCTGAAGTGGGTTAAGGTGGCATGAAATCTGAACTTAGGTGACCTGACTTCATTCTGATAGTTTTTCCACTGAACCACAGTTGTCTCCCATGGTTTTATTTGACCCTCCATGACATCAGCCCAGCTTGCACTCTGAAGTGGGTTAAGGTAGCATGAAATCTGAACTTAGGTGACCTGATTTCATTCTGATAGTTTCTCCACTGAACCAGTTGTCTCCCATGGTTTTATTTGACCCTCATAGCATTCGTAGAGGTAGGTGAGGTGTTATATCCAGTTTACAGATGAGCAAACCAAAACTCCGTACAGCTCTGAAAAAGGAAGGTGGCCCACCAGAAGGGCAGAGCTGGCATCTCCCAGGTTTTTTGAATGCAGACGTCCTCCCCTTTTAGTTGTACTCACAAACCACAGAGACCTGTGTGCATTCCCAGGTTCTTTGCCGCCGAGACGTTAATGATTCTAACATATTTGATTCCAAACAGAAGCAGGAAAGGTGGAGGGACCCCCATTGTTGATGTTGTTCCAGAACTGGTGGAAAGTTCCTGGGGTCAGTCCGACAACAGCTTGCAGGAGCCTCATTCTTCCAGAGGCTCTAACTGGTCTGGGAACTGAAGGGCGTGGCTAAGAAGCAGGAGAGATGTGAAGAGGGATAACAGATTGCTTTCCAGAGGCCTATCAACTTTGATGGGGCGCTTAGCTGTGCACACCTCAATAAGTGCATGCTAACATTATTTTAACAGTGTTCTTACCTGTAGAGGAAAAGGGATGTTGTGTTGCATGATGTCAGCTAGAGATGCTGCTCAATGGAGACTTACTGAAAGCCACTGTATAGTCTCATTGGAGCATGTCAGTTAGTGCTGTGTATTAGCCACTGAATTTGTAAGGGGGTCCTCTGCTGTGAATGAAGAAACGTAGGGCTGCTGTTTTCCTGGATGGTCCTTTGTTGGTTGAAGATCTTGCAGTCAGCCTACAGCCTTCACTTGCATCTGATTTAGATGAAAAAGTGCAAAGAGGGCCCATTATTTCAGGGGACAATCAATAGGTATAGTGCTGAAGATCCTGGACTCAGGAATCAGCCTGCCAGGTTTAAATCCGGACTCTGTCTCTTGCTAGTGTTTGTGACCTTAGATCATTCATTTGTTTCACTGCTTGTGGCTTCAATTTTCTCCTCTGTAAGACCAGGAGAATACAAATTCATATGCCATAGAGTTGCTGTGAAGTTCAAAGAGTGACATGTGAAAAATACAAGGACAGAGCCCAGCACATACTAAGTAGTGCCTAGGTATTAGCTGCTGCTGCTGCTGTTTTGGTCATTGTTGAAATGCCTATTCCTGAATTGCTCTGTTGTAGCAGACAGAGCTTGGGATCTCGAGCCAAAAAACGGGTGGGCACAGACACTGTAAATGAGCACCCTCTGGGGTGAGGACATGAGCCTAATCCCCAGTAGTCTGTCTGGCTCCAAACAAGTGTGGGGTGCCCTTCTCTCATGAGAAGCATTATTAAGCGCTTTGTAGTCCATGAGGCTGGGGCAGCCAAAGGCACACAAATCCCTGGCTGTCAATAAAACAGGTGCCTTTGGGGAGGAACATGGGCATGGACCTTGAGTTCTGACTCTGCCACTCCCCGCCTCAAGGGTCTGTTGCAGATCAATGTTATTTCAGGCTGTTGTCTCCTCCATCCCCACGTGAAAGTGGGATAACAGCATCTTTCGAGATCTGCCTGGGGAATGATTCGGTAAATGCTCTGCACAGTGCTTAGTAGGTGCTCAGTAAGCAGCAGCTCTCATTGTTATCATGAAGGAAAAATTCTGGTCTTAGGCCTTGGCTGGTGTGGCCCAGCTGGTTGAGCATTGTCCTCTGCTCCAAAAGGTTGCCAGTTCGATTCCTGGTCAGGGCACATGCCCAGGTTGTGGACTAAATCCCCTGTGGGGGCTTGCAGGAGGCAGTGGGTCCATGTGATATTTCTCTCTATCCCTTCCTTTTTCTTTCTAAAACTTAATTTAAAAATCTTAATTTAAGAAAAAAATTCTGGTCTCAGATCCTATAAGTCAACATTCTTTACCCTAACTCCTTAGGTGATATTGTTGCTTAAAATCAACAGCATATCTGAAGACCAATAAATAATGCAGATTACGTATTACTTGGAGAATGTGGATAGACTAATTGCATCCAGGCAGGGGGTGACTTGCTTGGAGAGTAAATCAAAAGGAATTTCCTGGGGTTGTGGTGGAAGGGAAGTTCACAGTGATGGTGGTGCTTAGAGTGCTGAGGAACCGAAACCCCAGACACAGGTTCAAGAATAATGATTGCAAGTGGTTGCAAAAGTGATAGAAAGATTGCACCATGGACTGAGCTGAGTTGGGCATCTACACTGTGCTGCACGGTCACTTTCCTCCCTTTAATGCCTGAAAGATTCAGAGTTTCAGTGCTCCTTCATCCCCAGGCAAAACAATTTCTCTTTCCCCTGTTAGTCTGTCTACCTTTCTCATCTTGCCTGCATTTGCTAATTCTATCAGTAACTATTTATTTAGCTTTTACTTTGCCAGGTTGTGGAAATACAACAGTAAAATACACAAGCTTACACATATCTACATGCATACACACATATGCTCACATATGTACACACCTACATGTCAGTTCCCCTTTGTAGAAGTTACGTTCTAGTTGAGGAGAATGGAAAAAAGCTTTTTTTTTTTTTAAGTTCAATAAAATATATAGTTAGTTCTCCTTAGGATTATTGTGGGTTTCTTCACTTTTTTTTTTTTTTTTTTTTTTTTTTTTTGCCTCTGCTGTTTGGGAGTTTGTGTGTTTTCTCTCTCTTCTTTGAGGGACGTCTTTCTAGCCCAACTGTTTAAACTGCACAAAACCTCTTCAAACTGGGCCCTCAAGGGCTTTAGGAATCAAGGTTTAATCCACAACTCATCGAAAATTTTGTTAACATGTTAGAATGTGGTGGTAATCTTACTTTTCTGTTCTTTTTGCTTAAAGCAAAAATATAGATAAGAACACAAAATATGAAAATATACCTTGTGTGAAGTA
This sequence comes from Myotis brandtii, assembly GCF_000412655.1. Lineage (NCBI taxonomy): Eukaryota > Metazoa > Chordata > Mammalia > Chiroptera > Vespertilionidae > Myotis > Myotis brandtii. Next base: position 509,783 of record NW_005371843.1, on the reverse strand, counting down.
AATAAATATGGAAATGAAATGTATTATTTAGCTATGGTGGAGATTAATTTCAAATGAACTCTATTTTTTCTGTGGGATTTTTCTTTAAAAAGTTTAATAATTAGCCAGTTGGCATGTGGGTTTTTTGTTTGTTTGTTTTTTGGTTTTTTTATTGAGCAAAATTTAAATTGAAAGCAAGGTAGAGTAAATACATATGGTTGACCCTTGCATGGTGTGGGGCTAGGGGTACTGGCACCCCTTGAAACGGAAAATTTACATATACTTTTGACTCCCCTAAACTTAACTACTAAAAGCCTACTGTTGACTGGAAGCCTTCATGATAACATAAACAGTTGGTTAACACATATTTTATATGATATATGTATTAAATACTGTATTCTTATGGGATAGTAAGCTAGAGAGTTAAGAAAATCATGAGGGAGAGAAAATACATTTACAGTATTGATTGAAAAAAATCTGCTTATTAGTGGATTTGTGTGGTTCAAATCCGTGATGTTCAAGGGTCAAATTGTATTTTGACCAGAACATTTCTCTCTGATTATAAGTTAAATAATATTTGCTGTCAATGATATTTAAAAAAAAAAATCCATGAGGTTGTTTTTTTTTTTTTTCCTTTTTGAGATTGTAGATACAATCTGCAAAATCTCGGAGTTTGCAATGAAGCTAGCTGGCTTTTAAGGGAACTAGTGTTTTGTTTTCCATTTATTTTCTCATACCTTGTCTTAAGGAATACATTGTGGGGAAAAAAAACCAAATTCATTTCTTAGTGGCTCTTTGTAACTTTAGAAAGCTTATAGCGTTTAAAAATTTTTTTAATTGATTTTTAGAGACTGAGGAAGGGAGAGGGAGAGAGAGAGAAACATTGATGTGAGAGCAAAATATCCATCTGCTGCCTCCAGCACACTCCAGAGCTAGGGGGGATCGAGCCCACATCCTGGCATGTGCCCTGACTAGAAATTGAACTGGCAAGCTTTCTGTGTATGGACGAAACCCAACCAACTGAGCCACACTGGCCAGGGCGACATACAAATTTTTAATTTACTGTAAATATGACAACTAATAGTACATTAAAGAATAACTTCTTTTTTAATGGAATTAAGGTCAAGGAAAAAATGATTTTGAAAATAGTTTATTTGGCTATGCTTTCACTGCTTGATTTTGTTGCTAAAAATATGTATGCCCCTTCACACTCACCCAACCAACAACTTTCTTTTTCTCTCTTTTCTCTTTAAAACATTAGAAAATGACTGTTTTAACTTTGTCTAGGGTTCTTCCAACAAGAATCTCAGTAGTTTGCTTTTTAAAATTCATTTGTTAAAAATACAAAAATCAAATTTGTTTTGATAAGTTTTCAAGAACTGATAGACATTGAGAAAGTAGCACTATATTAGTAAATTTCAGTAGAACGTTTTTTATGAAATTGGTGGATGACATAGTTATTCTAATTTGCCCCAAATGCACTTCTATTTAGATTCACATATCTTTGGTAGCTTTCTTACACAGTAGAAACCCTCAGTAATTCCAAGCATTGGGGGAAATCTCTGAATTTTAAAGCTGATCTTTGAATCATTGGCTTATGTTATGAAGTAGAACCTGAGTATTAATATATGTTAATTCATATTTTATTTTGGTAGAGTAGAACATGTGTATTACATAAAAATAAACCAGTATATAGGAGCTGCAAACTTTTTTTTTAATGATAAAGCAGGTAGGTGTACAGTAGGGAATTTAGAAAATCAATGTATGAGATGATATTCTCCCAATGCCAAAAGGTTGATACTACTCATCTGTACGGTGTGTTCCTCACCTGGCAAGGACCTCCCAGGAACAGTCTCATTTCATGTTTTATTTTAGGTACTTCATGAACGAAAGGCGTTTTTATTATCAAATGAAGAAAACATATAAGATTATGGGGAATGATTTCTCCTTCCTTAATCTACCCTTTCAGACACCCTCCTTTAGGATATGCTGGACTCCCCACTTTAATTATGTAGACTAGGAGATTTTGTTGTATATGGGTCAGATCACATTCTTTCTGTATATAGAGCCTCAGTCTCTCCCTCTCCCTCCTTCTCTCCTCCTCCCTCCCTTTCATGAAGATAATCTAACTCCAACACATCCATGCTATGATGATTTGCCAAGTGCTCTCTTCCTAGTTAACAGTTACTAAGGAATCGTAAGAAGGCATTGGGAAATGACTCTTGGCCTCTGCTTAGCTTTAGTCACATTGCTATTTTCCAAAGACCTGTAAGATCAATGATGCATGTCATGCTAAAGGGCAGCTGCAGGGTCAGGGCACATTTATTGCTTGCTGGGGCATGTTATTGACCAGTAAGAAGTTAAACAATACCCGCCTACACTGGCTAAGGCTTTGCCGCTGGACCAGGAAGACAATAGATCGCCTCAGGACACTGTGCTTTACATGGTCAGGCGGGCAAATGGAATCAAGGCTTGCAGCTCTAGGCATCCCATGTGTCTGTCAGAATTTCAGCTTATTTGGTCCTGGTAGAAAGGCTTTGAGACAAGTCCATGATGCTATGCATTTTTTGACTCAGCCGTCCTCAAGGCGAGCAGAGATTTTTCATTTAGAAGCCTCTAGAGCAGTGGTTCTCAACCTTCCTAATGCCGCGACCCTTTGATACAGTTCCTCATGTTGTGGTGACCCCCAACCATAAAATTATTTTTGTTGCTACTTCATAATTGTAATTTTGCTACTGTTATGAATCATAATGTAAATATCTGATATGCAGGATGTATTTTCATTGTTACAAATTGAACAGAATTAAAGCATAGTGATTAATCACAAAAACAATATGTAATTATATATGTGTTTTCCGATGGTCTTAGGCGACCCCTGTGAAAGGGTCGCTCCACCCCCAAAGGGGTCGCGACCCACAGGTTGAGAACCGCTGCTCTAGAGGTATACCCAAGTTCATGGCAAGGTTTTGCTTGGGTGAGATGTTCTGGTTGATGTTGTCTAATGCTGATGCATCTGTCTCTCTTTATACACACAAACCAATTCATAATTTTCTTTCCTTTGAAAGTATAATGTAGCATTGAATGAAGGAGGGACAGGGGAGATTTTCATAACATTTGATGAAATAGAAGCACACTTTGTATGTGCCTGGATGAATAAGGAATCCCAGAGGTAGATTATTGGGGGAGGGACGGTCAGTGGCAATCAAACTAATAAATAATTTTTTAAAACCGAAATATGTAGTGAAAACCTCCTTGTAGCTTTATGTTGTGTTCTGAAACTCAGCTCTGAGGGTTTATGTTCTGGCTATAATAAATACAAAATTTTAGTGACGTTATAAAGAATATTTCCCTTTTTCTTCCTAGATATAAAACAGTACTGTTTTTGTGAACAATGAATGAGGAAGGAGAGGCTGCAGCAAGGAAAACAGTAGGAACTAAGGAGTAAAAACTAGTGCCCCCCTCTACCCTCCAGTCCCCCATGTGAGATTTCCTATCATTTTGGTTCCTGGAATTGAAAGAGTATTGAGCCACACCTCACAAAATTTGAGATTCTTGTGTTTTTCTAGTCACTTGGGCATTTTTTGCATGTTAGGGGATGTGTTTTGTGTGTGGGGATTGATCAGAATGGCACTAGGAATTCAAAAGAGCCTGTAAAACTACAGCACAGCTACATGTGGGGTTCTATTGTTTAATCACATTTAATGAATCTACAAAGATGATGAAACAGTGTGTATGTCTGAGTTAAGAAGGGGGTTGGGTGGGGGTACAAATCTTCACAACCCCCTATGCCTCCTATAGCCCTAGTCTCCAAGGGATCAAAGTGTTGGAGTTCAATTGTGTAGCAGCTCCTATCAGTTTAACCAGAATCACCCCTCTTTACAACTGGAATCAAATACTGGCTTGCTGGTTGGGCATTGTTGGATTACATTTGCATTGTTTCAGGTTGTGGGAGGTGTTTGTGTAGAATCTGGTTGTTTGCCACCCCGAGGAAAGGTACTCCGTGATTTATAAATAATTCTGCGAAACGCTACATTTAGAACGCCCAGCTCTATGAATGATGGTGCTGTTCCGTTACTCTTGGTTTTTCACATTCTCCTTTGAAATCCAGCTGGTTTTCTACGTGCCAGGCTCTCATTCCAGAATTGCGGAAAGGATGAGGAGAAAGCGAATGAACGTTTGCCAAGGGCCTGGTCTGTCTTGGGCTTTGTGTTACACAAGACATATGTTCTCTCCTGTCTCAGGGCCCGGGGGTGTTGGTGCTATTACCTTCCTTTCACAAGTGAAGAAAGGTTAGCTAATTTGGGCAAGGCCACCCAGCCAGGGAGTAGAGGAGCTGGAATTGGAATGCAGTGCTGATTTCTGTGCCTGTAATCCTTCCACTGCAGGTTCACGAAAATGGGCCCATCCAAACTCACAAGGGCCTAGCAGCTTTCAACCGTATCCGGCTCTCTTGTATCCGTGTGATGGGCACAGAGCACTTTCATATTTGTGCTTTCTCATCTGCAAGATCAGCATGTTTCTACCAACAGAAACAAACCCCTTCCCTGAAAATGCAGAATTTACCTATACCCATGAGGGGTGGGGGGGTTTCCTCTCTCAACGAAAATGCTTTGCAAAAGCATAAAACTGCCGGTCACAGAGGATACTACAGAGCAGGGCTGCACAGCCAGGATGATGTCACTAGGGATGGGGGCTTGGGACATCCTTAGGGGACAAAGGTGAGCCCAGGTGCAACAGAGCTTGGTATTAAACCTTAGGGTTCAGGGCGAGGTGATTGGAGGTGGAAAGGAAGTGAAAAATACCCATCCTGGCCAACGAATACTTAGTACCTTGTTAAGAGAGCAGCTTATTATCTCTTGTTAAGAGAAATTTGAAGAGACTAAACTCAGTAATCATGAAGGGTGCACTTGACCATGGAGGGCGTCTCAGGACTGTAGCGTGAGCGTCATTTGAACAGCCTTCTGGAAAAGCTGCACCTTGGCCCTGTGCAAAATGGCTTGTGAAGGGCTCAGCGAACACCAAGGTGGAAGGTGAGGTTCTGTGCAACTTGGGAATAATACTCTCTGGTGAGAGTCTACCTTAGGGGGAAGGAGGGGAACCAGTTAGTGAATTATTATTTTACTCTCAGTTTGAGGTTTTGAGATCAGTCATCTGAGGAGGGCACGGGCTTTACTGGGGAGGAACGGGAAGAGTGCAGAGCTGTGGGCTACTCTGCTCCCTGTGTGTCTGCTTTGTGATTGTATGATACTCGGGCCACTGGGATGTCATGGAAACAGCTTCAGGCTGGGAGGGTTATATTCTCAGTTTGGCCAGGGTGTGCCCTTGGGTAAGAAATACATGCTTCTGGTTTTGTCATTTGTAAAAGTGAGGACATTGGCTTGGCCCCATGATCACCAGTCCACATTCTTGCCTAACCCTGTGGTCTGTGACCCTTTCCTTCCGTCTCTAGTAAAAAGAAAGGATGGTTGATTAATCCAGTAACCATCCAAGAACACTGTTTCCCGTTGTGCATGCATTACACATAAAGGGAAAAGGTTTTTTTTTTTTAATTTTGTGGCTTTGTGTGTTTGGGGATATTTAATGTAACAGAAATTGTGCTTATCAACTTATAAAAAAATAATCAGAGGGAGCTAATCCGAGCTAATGCTTTCAGACGAAGGCCAACGTGGACTGTGTGTACTGCTCCATGACTCTCCCAAATGATGGAAAATGTGGATGTCAGTTCACCCAGTTTAGGTTTCATTTTTCTTCATCTCTTTCCCAAAGCAATTTCTGTTTGAGTTAATGGCATGAAGCACTTATAATTCAGTCTGTATCAGGGGTTGGCAAACTATGGTTCATATAAAGTTTGTTCACCTTGTCCTATATTAATGATTTTGGCTTTGTTATATCTGTGCATTTATTGCAAATAACTGAAAATCCTTCCTGAACATTGGTGGGAGTAGAAATCTGTGTCCATCAGTGTAGCCCTGTTGGTCATTTTGAAAATTGACAGCTATCTCTTCCTAGTGTGTTATGGCGATTTGAACAAAGCAAACACACAATCTCTCTCTCTCTCTCTCTCTCACACACACACACACACACACACACACAC
>NW_005371843.1:499246-503643 GCF_000412655.1 Myotis brandtii | reverse complement strand
AGTCACCACTTACATTGCACTGACAAGCGGAAATGGACTCCTCCCTAACAGCTGAGCCGCATTGCAACAGAGGATTTGGGGAGAGGACCCCAGTCTAAGGACTGCCATTGTGAAAGCAGGTGTGGGTGTAACACAGAGAACAGCCAATGGCATTTCAGCCCCTTATCTGTGTGTAGAAGAGCAGGGTAAGACCCCGGAGAAATGTTCCAAAGGGAAAGTGGTGTTCACCTGGTCTGCACCCAGAAAAGGTACTGGTAGAAATCTTAGCTGCTTCTCCTGTAAAATATCAACTAGGCTTGAGGGTCGGTGATAGAGATTGAGTGTTCAATTGTGTTACAATAGGCCGTGTCAACAAAGGCCGTTTGCCCTTTGCTATTTTGCTCTTTTCTTCCCTTTTCCAATCCTGCTTTAAGGAATGGAGGGATCATGTAGTTTTGCAAAGGATCTCAGAAATTCTAATATGAAGGAATGTTTTTCCATTTCTGTGACTGCATCACAAATTACTTCAAAATTTATTGGCATAAACAGCCGTTTATTATGTTGATGGATTCCGTGGGTCAAACATTAAGACAGGGCAGAGCAGAGATGACTTGTCTTTGCTCCGTGATGTATGAGGCCTCAGCTGAAGAGCTCAAAGGCTGGGGCTGGAGTCATCTGAAACAGGGCCATCTAATGGGACTTTCTGTGATGCTGAAAACGTGCTCTGTCTGCACTCTCCATTAGGACGCCCGCTAACCACACATGGTGGTTGAACAACTGAAATATGGCTAGTGCAGTGATGGGACGGAGTTTTTAATTTAGTTAATTTGGATTTATAAAGCTACTCATGGCTAGTGGCCACTGTACTGGACATACAAATCTGAAGTCTTGTTCACATAGCTAGGTATATATAGACTTGCACTGCCCAATAGGGAAGTCACAAGCCACTGGTTGAGACTTTAGTTGGGGTTTCTCCATTGGAACACCTTTATGTGACCTCTCTTTGTGGCCTGCTCTTCCTCAGCCTACGGTGGCTGGGCTCCAAAGGTGAGCTTTTGGAGAGGAGGAGCCAAGGGCCTAGCATTGGCGTAGACAACATGGCTTCCACCCTATTCTATTCATTAAAGCAGTTACAGAGGGCCTTCCGGCTTCAAGACTCCATTTTTTGATGACAGGTGGCAAGGTTCTGGAAGAGCATCAGGACTAGAAGCACTGCTCTAGTCATTTCTGTGAAATAAAATGGCCACCGTTGCTCCAGATAATCAGTCCATTCACTTATTTAGTCACTCGGCAGACACTGCGTGCCTCCCCTGCACCTGCTGTCAGATTACTTGGGATGGCAGTTGAGAGTAATGACGCCTAAGGTGGAAGGGGGTAGGGTGGGGAAGGCACACACAGGTATTTCCAAGGCAGTGTGATATATGCCTTGAGAATGTTGTAGAAAGGAGATGATTAGGTCAGACACATAGGAGTGTCTTTGAAGGAGCATCATGAAAACTAGGTCTTAACGTCAGACTAGACTGACTAAGGGGTTTGCCAGAGACACCAGTAATCTGGGCAGAAGTTTGAGCATATTCCACAGGAGGAAAAGCTCAAAGCTTAGCTTTTCCTGGGGATGCCTCAACTCTACAGTCCTTGTTCAAGAAAGAAACTTTAGTTACCCTGCCAACCACATCCTTCATTTTGGGTGTGTGTCCCCACCCACACCATGCATATTGATGACCAGCTGCACACCCAGCAGATCGCCAATCCAGAAAAATCCATAGCCCAAGGGGATATCATTGATGAATCACAGACAAGTTGCCTGTCAGCAGGAGGCACGGATTGGATTAGAGAATCTTCATCCCATGCTGGCTTTTCTAAAAAAGGCCTGGCTCTGAGAGAACAGCAAAGATGCCTGAACACAAGGCCGGCATTGAAAACAAATATTGATTGGCCCCTGCTGGGGAGCTGAGCTCGAGTGGGTTAGAGTCAAAAAGTGCTGGGATGTGGAAAACCATTAAATGTGCTGATGGAACAGAATAGAAGCTCCCTCTACTTTTAAGATCTCAAAATTGAGGGTGAAATATTTGAGTGGGTGGAAGGGCAAAAGTGACGGTGAGAAGCCGAGGCTGGGCAAAGGCACTGTCTCCGAGTCGGCCTCTGTTGCTCTGGCCACAGGTCCTGGACCATCCTTTCCCACCTTCTGTTTTGCATCGAGTTTTTCTGATCTGTGACTTTCTTAATGCTGTGCAAAAGCCACTTAATTCAACATGAGGGTCCAAACGGCTGATGTTCGGTGATGTTCACATTTAGGATTCAGACCGTCTGCTGGGTGTTCTTATTAAACTGGTAGACAAATGCTCCGGCTGTATCTGATTGCATCTGACTGTTGAGTGAGTTAGAAATATCTCCGTCACTGCCAGATGTACACGCTACTGTAAAGACAGCATTTTTTTTTTTTTCATAGCAAATAAGACTTGCCGGCTCTGTGGATCTAGAAGGACGGAAACAGCTTGTTGCTCCAGGGATGAGGCTGGATTTGGTTCAGTCATTTCTTTTACAAATACAAGACTTCGGAAGTCTGATCTAGAGTCCTTTCAATGAAGATCTTTAAAATCTGCTCCTTTACTTTGAAACCTAGAATTTGTTTGTTTTTCTAGGACAGCACTCTCTGATAGAACTTTCTGCGATGATGAAGCATCTCAGTGTGCGTGGTAACCATCAGCCACCTAGGGACGTAGAGTGCTTCAAATGTGGCTAGTGCTACGGGGGAGCTCCGTTTTTAAATTGTGTTTAATTAAAATTCAAATGGCCACATCCCATTGGGCAGCAAGGTTGTAGGATCTGTTTTTGGAAATGGTATTTGCTGAGGTGCGTGTAAGAACCTTGCAAACCATCTAATTTTTGATAGTATCTTCACTTGGAAGTTATTTCTTCCTGTGAAAAGGGGAGGGATGGGGGTGGAGAGGAACAGAATTGAAAAAGGACCACAGGGCAGCCATGATCCTCATTTTTTCCTTGCTCGGTTCTTTGCAGGATAACCTGGCTATTGTCTGTGGGTTCAGCTGCAATTCTGCAGCAGGTTTCCTTTCGGAACTTTTCTCAGCCTTAAATATGCTAACGCGGTTGTGAGTCTCCAGATGAGGCCTCAGTGCCAAGTTTATTCGATCTAAACAGACCCTTTTCTTTTCTGATGTTATTCTGCGAAACAAGCTTTGGGAAATACTGGTTTAAGCAGTGACACTTTCTGCCAGGATAGATGACGAGCTTAGGGTATAATATATATGGGCGGTGAATCTGTCCCTCTGCTGGACTTCCGCAGGTTTTGAAATCTGCATTTGTGCTCTGAGTCTGATCATTTCTTCGCTGTGCTTGCATCGTTAGTTCACTCTTCAAGTGCATAAATATCTGGGCCGGCCAGGCTAGCTTGCACACCCTACAGGGCCAGAGACACAGCTGTATTCTTTGTACAGCTCACCACCTTTAGCCCAGGGCTCTAGCTACGGGCAGGCACCTGCATGTAGCTTGTCTTCCCTGTCATAGGAAAGGGTGACACTTTGTACTTTTGCCACTTCTGTGCCTTTGCTGCTGACCCTCTGAGAGGTCAGGTTTTGTTCTTGTAGTTGGAGAAATGCTGATTTTTTTCTCCATCCATAATTGCTCACTGTTATTTCTCTTGCGTTTTCCGATCCTCATGTAGACTTGCACGTGTATGCACGAATACTTATTTCTCCAAGTTTTTGTATTGTTGCTTTTTGATAACCTGATCAGTCAGCAGGAGACAAATAGAGCAGGTCACAGCACTCTGTTCATTAATCAAGTAAGTTACTAAAGGAGGGGAAAAGAAAAAAACACAAAACAGAGAGGGGAATGTGTTCTTCTTCTTCTTCTTCTTCTTCTTCTTCTTCTTCTTCTTCTTCCTCTCTCTCTCTCTCTCTCTCTCTCTCTCAGTCTTGGAATTGTTCAGCAAGTTATCTGCAGAAAACATCTGCCTCCCCCCCACCCCCACCCCCCCAAATACATGTAATTTGGTTTCTGATCTCAGCATGTTCCCTCTTGGTTGGAAGGAAGGGTTTTTGCCACAAGATGGAAGTGAAATCAGCAAGATGCTGCCTGTGAAGCTGAAATATTGAGCTTTATGAGATGACAGTGAAGTAGCAAAAAGTGGTGTTTTTCTGCCTAACAGTGTCACTCCTGTGGGATAAGAAAGAATTCCAGGAAGAAGAGGCTCATGGACACCGAGGCCAATAGCTGACTGTTCCCAGGCCCTTCGAGGCTTCCTGGCCCCACTCTTAGAAGCCCTCCTACCATGGAGAGAGCCAGGTCCACTTCCTTCCTGTAGTGGTTATCTGGCTTGTACTGCTTATCTTGTCAACGAAGTAGGTGCCTGAGAAGACTGGCAGCAGAGGCTCAGCAGGGGGGGGGCGGGGGAAGGG
>NW_005371843.1:479307-497675 GCF_000412655.1 Myotis brandtii | reverse complement strand
CTCTGTTCACTGGCATCGGTTTTTAAACGAAGCCAGTTGTTTCTTGTCTGTATTCTTGAAAAAGTGCTCCTCTCTTTTTCTTAATTGTTACTGTCTTAAAGGGCAGGGAAAGATAACTTCCACAGAAAGAGAGGGAGACCCAGCTGTGTAGGCATCTTCTGGCAGGGCCTGGAACCTGTTGTTTTTGGGACTGACAGCAAATGCGAGTAGGTCATATCTCACCCAGATTGATGATGTTGATGCTGAAAGCTGACTACCTGTTCCGGACTTTCTCTTTTGAGTGGCTGAGTGGGTGACTTGGTGGTTTGTTAATGATGCTCAACAGGGCTTCTCCAAGTTGTACTTGCACGTGAGAGAAATGGTTAACAAACGGGATGGGTTTTGGTGTCGGTCAGTTCAAAAGACGATTGAGTGAGTATTTAGGCTCTATCATGAATCTGAGGCCACAGGACTGAACTGGATGGCAAAGGGTTTTGTTTTCTGGGAGCGCATAGTCTAGTAGGCCATATGAACAACAAACATGGAAGCAAAAATAAACATAAATCAATAAGACTGGGGGAGGGGAGTGGAAGCAGCAGACACTTTAGGAGGCTTTTGATGGACTCCAGACCATAGTCATTCCGCTGAGAGCTAGGTGAGGGCCAGGAAGATGGGATGTCCTTCCATGCATTGGAGGTAGATCCAGGAGATAGATCTTGGCTAGCTCTTGCCACTACTGCAGTTCGGGGATGTTATTAAAGCTCACTTTACAAAATCTCTCTAGTTTTTCCCTCTGTAATAGAGATAATAGTAAACTAACTTCACGGAGTTGTTGTCAAAAATGCACTTTTATTTTTTTAGTTGTTATTTAAGTAGTTATATGAGAACAAGCACCTCACACTGGTTTTCAGGGGAGAGCCCCTGTCATATCTCTGTGTGGCCACGTGTCCAGCTCTGAGTTGGACCAGCAAGAATTTGTGCTCATCTGTCTCCAGGACCATCTTGGCATTTGGCATTAAAAGGTAGCAGCTACCAGTGGTTGAGCATCAACCTCTGAACCAGAAGGTCTCGGTTTGATTCCCAGTCAGGACACTTTCCCAGGTTTAGGGCTTTATCCCTAGTAGGGGGCGTGCAGGAGGCAGCCGATCAATGATTCTCGTCATTGATGTTTCTATCTCTCTCTCTGAAATCAATAACAATATAGTAAAAAAGAAAAAAGAGGTAGTAGCTGCTTTCATTGCCTGGTCTGCAGCACAGGAGAGATAGATAGGTGTTCCCCATCACCTCTGCAGGTCCTGCTCCTGATGTTGGGTGGTGGGGAGTGGAGCAGCTGGGGGTGGGGAGGGGAGGGCAGCCACAGGCCTGCACTGTTACCCCCCCTCTGCCTGGCCAGTCCTGTCTTCTCTCAGCTCCTAGCAGCTACCCCCATCTTGCCCAATGCTGCCCGTGTATCCCTTACAGCAGTGATGTTCAAAGTGTGCTCTGAGCATCCTTCCTAGCAGACCCACCTAAGACTATTGTTAGAACTGGAGACTCCGGGCCTTTCCCTTGTCTTCCAGAGTCTGAGCTCCCTCTGTGAGCCTTGTGCACTCTAAATGTTGAGACTCATTTAGAAAATTTGATTTGGATTTTGGAGTAATACTAGTGGCTACTATTTGTTGAAGGTTTATTATGTGACACTGCTCAGCACTTTACATGGCAATAATCATGTGAGATCGATTTTAATAATATGTTGTTCCACGATTGGGGAAATCGAGGCAAAGAGGATTTAAACAATTTGCTCAAGTACTGATTAAAAGAGTCAGTATTTGAACCCAGATCTCCAATCCTACTCTTTACCTCTTCTCTTCAGCTCCCCTACATAGTGATAGCAACATGAATGAATCTTCTTAGTTTAAGTTTAGTACTGCATGACCTCCTGCTATGTAAACAATACATGTTAAACATGGGATATTTTAAAATTGAGCTTTAACTTACATTAAAGCCTGGGATTTGGCTCAGATTCTGATTTAAGTGTCCACCCTGAGTCAGTTGTTTTAAAGAATGTTCTTTTTTTTCTGATGGTCAATCAGACCCTGATGTGTGGTCCTGCTTCTCTCTTAACCCTTTACCTGCTGTGCTGCCCCGTGATTCCTGAGATGCTCATACTGCCCTTATCCTGCACCTGGAACATTTCCTGCTAACGGGCCAGCACCTCTGCAGGTTGAGTGCCACCTTCGATCTGCTTATTGGAGGCTTTGCGAGGACTCTGGGGTTTTCCCGATGTCTGGAGGAAGCGGACATATTTTTTCTTCTTCTTAGTGATGCCCAGTTAGTGTCTGTGAAGAGTTGGCCATCAAAATAGGACCAGCCTAAGCAGGTTTGAAGATAAAAATCAATCATTCCATTCATAGTACCTTCCTCCTTCAGGTTCCCATTGCTTCCAACTCTGGGGAGGAATTTGCTAAAGAAATGACCTCACACATCACTTAAGGTAGAGAGAGATTGCCAGTATGTATCAACCTTATGTTCATTAGAGAGTATTATTTACAAAAGGATGGTAAGGAGAGGTTTCTACTAACATCTTCTTGAATCTCAGGTTCTGAAACCTTCATAAAACCGCTACTTGTGTCTCCAAACAGCTCACGATTGCATTTCTGAGAGCAGTTTTGTTGGTTCTAACTGCACTAGGGTTGTGACCACATTGAACATCCAAAGTTTAATCTTTATTAAAAAGTAATATTAAGATGTAATGGCCACACACATATTCTTTGTGTGTTTATGATAACCTCAAGATTTAGGACTAGTTGGTCCATTAACTGCTTGCCAAATGTTTCCGTGTCATCAGTATGCATTTTACAAGCTATTTATACTAAGAACTCATGAAGTTTCCTGGCAATTTTTCAGGACATGAACCTATGATCAATGCACAGCTTTCTCTAGAATTTATATCTCTTCATTAATTGGCGTTTCCTTTTGCTATTGAAGTATCGGGTATTGAACACATCCTGGAGAGATGTGGCCATGCAGAAACTATACTTCTCCTGTGTTCTGGACTTGTTGTTAGTCCTAAAGTTATCCTATATGACAAAAGCCCAGCGACCTAACGGCAGAACAACCGGAAAGACTGGTCGACCTGTCACTATGATGCGCACTGACCACCAGGGGGCAGACGCTCAACGCAGGAGCTGCCCTCTGGTGGTCAGTGTGCTCCCACAGTGGGAGCGCTGCTTGGCTGACAGGGATGAGCTGTGCTCCCGCAGTGAGCTGATCTCCGCAGGCCACGCCCAGTACCAGTGCACTAATCCTGTGCACTGGGCCTCTAAAAGGAGAGTTAAAGAAAGGAATTTTCGAGGTGAGAGAGGGATACCAGAAAGTTTAACCTTCTTGCCAAAAGTACAAAATTAAGCACTTCTTTCTGCTTTTAAGAGCAGTTTATGAACTGTTATTAACAGGGGAACTAGAGAAGTCTCAGAGTGTCTGTTTGTTGCTGTCCTAATTCAAAGCTCTGTGAATATTTCACTTTGACCCCATAAACTCCGAAGAAAACATAATTTAAAAAATTTCCTCCTTGGGAAAGGGCCCCTAAAAACCACCATTATTGGTGGTTGTCTGTTTGTAAGTTTAGTCTTTTAAAAGCTTGAAAATTGATTTGATTCAGCAGTTTTTTCTGAGTGTCCTGATGTGCAAGGCATTGCATGGAGCCTGGAGATTCAACAAGACAAGGAGGTCAGAGTGAGGAGATGTCTTAGTCCATTTGGGCTGCTGCAACAAAAATGCCATGGATTGGTGGCTAAAACATTTATTTCTCATGTTCTCGAGGCTGGATTCAGGCATCAGCAAGACACATCTGGTGAGGGCCTATTTCCTGGTCCATAGGTGGCTGTCTTCTCTCTGTGTTCTCATGTGGTGGAAGGGGCTAGGGAGCTCTGTTGGGTCTCTTTTATAAGGGCACTGATCACCTCCCAAACACCCTGCCTCCTAATACCATCACATTAGGGATTAGGTTCCACCACATGCAATTTATTGTGGGTGGGGAACACAAACATTCATAGTAGTAGATTCCAAAATGGTTATAATTATAGTTGCTGGATTTTGCTAAGGTTTTCCTGCTTATACATAAATTTTCCTGCTTAACGTAAGATTGCATTTGGCTTGGGGCATTATCAGATGTTCAAGTAGGAGAAAACGTCAAATTTTAATCATCTCTTTGGTGACCTCCGATCCTTTCCTGACTCCTTATTCCCTGCACACTGGATAGCAAAGGGTGAAGGGCAGAGAGATGAGCCCATGGGTCCTTTAAGGCGTGGAAATCGAATCTGCATGCTAATGTCCTGCTTGAGGGCGTGTACTTATTTCCTGAGGAACAGGATTCCCAGTCCCATGCTTTATGGAAATTTGCTTGTTCCATTATAGAGGCCAACTTTTGAAATAGAAACAAATGCAATTTCTGGCTGGAGTTGTGAAGGGACAGACAGCCTAATGCGAAGAGATCTGCGTGAGCGCCGTGGACGATGATGAGGACATGACCGAGTCATTTCATTACATGGTTATGGTGCCAGAGAAGAAGAAGAGAAAGCACTCAGAGATGAAGAAAGGTGGCAAAGAGGAGTGCAGGGAAAGAGAAAGGCCAATCTCTACGCTTTGTATTAAGAGCAAAGAGAGGAGGCCTGTGTGTGTGTGTGTGTGTGTGTGTGTGCACACACATACATAATTGTGGTGTAATTGTAGGATCCATTTTAGGCATCACAGAAAGAAATACCTGGATGGCCTTGTATTCCCAGAGTGGGTATGCGATATTTAATTTAGACTGTTAATTGGTTCCTTTTTATTTTCACTCAGAATACTCCGGGTTAAAAACAATAATAAAATGTTTAGTACCTCCATGAAAGGAATCGCCTGACACTCAGGAGCCAGCACACCCCTTTTTCAAAAACACAAAGTACAGTACGTTTCTGTAAAGTAAGAAATCTGCAGTCCAAAAATCACTGAAATAAGAACTTAGCATCAGATGATATTGTTCAAGCTGAGGAAGACTGGGCGGGAAAACACCCGGAGCCGTAACTTATGCCAATAACATAGAAAAGTGATTTGTGAGTCGACTCTAACATATGAGATTTGTTTAAGTCATAAAAATGATAAATCAGCCAAGGCACCCGCAATTGATATCATTTTCTGTTAGCATAAATTTTGACTTAAGTGAAACAAATGTAATCCACATGACTACGCCCCCATCATTTCAACTTTATACAGTTTAAAAAGTTACAAAAAGTGGCCCGGCCGGTGTGGCTCAGTGATTGAGTGTTGACCTATGAACCAGGAGGTCACGGTTTGATTCCCGGTCAGGGCACATGCCCAGGTTGTGGGCTCAATCCCCAGTGGGGACATGCAGGAGGCAGCCGATCAATGATTCTCTCTCATCATTGACGTTTCTACCCCCTCCCTCTCCCTTCCTCTCTGAAATCAATAAAAAAAAAAAAATTTTTTTTTTTTTTTTTTTTTTGCTGAAACCGGTTTGGCTCGGTGGATAGAGCGTCGGCCTGCGGACTGAAAGGTCCCAGGTTCGATTCCGGTCAAGGGCATGTACCTGGGTTGCGGGCACATCCCCAGTAGGAGATGTGCAGGAGGCAGCTGATCGATGTTTCTCTCTCATCGATGTTTCTAACTTTCTATCTCTCTCCCTTCCTCTCTGTAAAAAAATCAATAAAATATATTTAAAAAAAAATTTTTTTTTAAAGTTACAAAAAGTGGCTCAAATGAACAGAGCTCATTTCCTTAAATTTTCAGCTAAAGTTTTTCTAGTACTTTCCTTTAAATGACCTTTTAATTTTCACTCCGTTCCCTCAGTTTCTAAGGCATAGGCTCTCTTTAGTCTCAGAGCACCCTGAACACGTGGGCACAGTTGGGCTGCACCTGCCCTTTGGGCTGTTTTGCCACCCCGGGTACCCTTTCTGTTCCTCTATTCCCCAGGGTTTCATTCTGGAGAGATCTGTAAATATTGTGCTATGCCTACGTTAAGTGCCGGAAGTCTGTCATTTAGGGAGTGAATTACAAGGGGTTACCAGGAAGATCAGTGCCTACTGGAGACTTTCTCTCTGATATCATGGGGGGTGCGGGATGGGTGGAGTGAAAGGAGAATTGTGTGCAAAGCCAGAGGGAAGTTGTGGAGAGAGACAAGCGACCTGTGCCTTTGGGAGCTGGTAGGATGAGTAGCACAGGCTAGGTTAGTATTTCAAAATTATCAGGCCCCCTGTGCCCCCCAAAGATTTCATTTCCTATGTCTGGGTTCTTTTTATTACTTCCTATTACTTTCTTTTTATTACTCAGTGTTCAAAAGTTCCAAAGGGTTGTCACAGAGGTTCTTCCTAATTCGTCAGGAGCCAGGCAGGTGGGCAAGTCTTAACCGACTTGAAGACTTGAGGCCCTGTCTCGGGGTTGCACATGGAGAGTCAGAGCTCTGAGAACCGCTCCCTTCTTGGTGTTCTCAACTGTTATGACTTCTCTGGCAGCTTTTCTGGGCTTGGTCCCAGGCTTTTCTGGTTCTTGATCATTTTGGGGTGGGTGGAAGGAATTAAAACAAACCTCCTTTTCTTTTCGGATTGCAAAAGAGGATCACCCAGCCAACATCTAATCAGCTCTGTATCTCTTTCAGATCCTTACCAGAGACTCTCTCCAGTCTCCCTCCCTCCCTCCCTCCACCTCATCAGAACGCTTTCTTTCATGTGTTAAGCCAGATCATGGCGTTATCTGTGCAAAACCTGTCAGTGGCCTCTCATCTACTGGAAGTGGCTCCTCCCTCACCATGCTGCTTGCTCAGATCACTCTGCCTCCACCACCAGGGCACCCTTAGGGCTCCTGCCTGGGCCTCTCTCCCCCAGGATACCATCCTTCACGCCTTCCCTTTTGCTAATCCAGCCATTTGAGATAGTCCTTGATTGACACATCTAAAAGAGGTCCCCAGCCTCCACTGCCACCAACTCTGCTTGTTTTTTTTTTCTCTCTAATTACCACTTGCCTATTGCTTGTTTTTCCCACTAGAATATGGGCTGCACAAAAGTAAGGTAGCTCTCCATTTTATTAATTAATCTCTCCTAGCACCCAGAACAGTGCCTGGCACATAATAGGGGCTTAGTAAGTATTTTTTGCATGGGGAATAGTGGGGTTTTGAGTTTTCCATTTCTCAATGCACCAACAATGACAATAGGAGGGGGAGCTAGAGAAGACAGGCAGATTCCATAAACATATTAAGGCAAAATAGATCAATGCAGAGGACGGATGACCAGGCAGCATGTGTAAATCACAACTAAGAAAAACACCTCTGCTTAAATATTATCACTAGCTCTGAAAACAATGACATCTATTTGTGTAGCCCTGTGCAGGAAACACACACATGCACTAAATCATTAGATTCCTCTAAAAGGTCCTGTTAAAATGATGTTATTTTTTTTTTTCTTTTTTGCCTATGATGTTGACCTTGTTTCTAGTAGGACTGCCTCTATTTTTTTGAGGGAAGGGAGGGTGTTGTAACTGCTGGTAGATGTTCAGAACATGCATACTGTTGAGTTTGCATGTCAACATTAGGAGTTGTCTCACTTTTTTTATTGTAGTATTTAAAGCTGATATTCATTACTCATCCTTCCCTGCCCTGACTGGTGTTACTTACACAGAGAATGGAAAAGAAAGACAGGCCTTGTTAGCTGCCTTCAAGGAGACTCCAAAGCTTCATTGATGGGAAGGGAGGGAGGGTCGTCTTAAAATGAAACTGTTTTATTAGCCTTGATGAAGTGTCAAGAACATTTAAGTCAAGAGCAAGAGAATGGTGCTGCCTGGGCAGCAACTTTAAATTTGTTTTCCGTCTTGTAAAAGGCATCATTCATTTTGAATAACTGGAGGCAGGCAGAACTCTAAAATGGTTACCAAGGTCTCCACACCCTGGTGTGCATCTCTGATCCTAGTTATCTAACCCAACATTAATGTAGGTTCTACTCTACATTAATTGAAAATGCAATTAAGATCCTAACTGGTCCATGGTAAGATAGAGTAATCATCTTAAGTGGATCTGGCCTAATCAGATGAGCCTTTAAAAAGGAACTGGAACCCCGAGGTGTGGGTCAGTGGTTGGGCGTTGTCCCATGCACCATGAGGTCTCTGGTTCGAATTCCGGTCAGGGCACATGCCTGGTTTTCGGGTTCGATCCCCAGTAAGGGGACTTCAGAAGGCAGCTGATCAATGTTTCTCTCTCAGTGATGTTTTTATCTCTCTTTCCCCCTCCATCTCTGGGTGGGTGGGTGAGAAGAGATCAACCAAAGAACTTGTATGCACATATGCATAACCCATGGACACAGACAATAGGGCGGTGGTGGCAAGAGATGCAGGTGGCCTCCAGTGGCTGAGTGTGGCCCCCGCCTGATGGCCTGCAAGGAAATGGGTACCTCAGTCCTATAACCATAAGCCTGAATTCTGCCCCAGCCATTTGTGCTTCTGAGAGCCCAGGGTCCAGATGAGAATGGGTCCCGACTGACATCACTAAGACCCACAAACCGGCCAGCCCATGCCCAGACTTCTCACCTACAGAACTATATGCTAATGAATTGGTGTTGTTTTAAGCCACTGTGTTTATAGTAATTTATTACAGCAGCAATAGAAAACTAATACAGAGGGCAATCTCATTCAGATTAAGTCTGGGGGGAAAAAAACCAACCTAAACTTGACAAAACAAATGTAGCTGCCTTCTGAAGGAAAGTACTCGTTTCAGTTACAAGTAGCCGACATGCATCGCCAGGGATCCAGCTGAGTGTCTATTGCCTGGCTCCTCTGGGACTTGGTTAAAAGAATAGACAGTTTTTTTGTAATTAGTAAGTCAACTGTTTATTACTTAATGGGTAGCTCCAAAGTGGTAGCGGCGATCTAAAACAGTCTGCCAAGTGTTCCTCTATTCTTGGAACATGCTTACATTATAATTTGCTTAGCAATCCTTTCTTCACAGACAAGTACAAAGATTCATTTCAGCCCTGTCTGAACACTACAGTATCTGAATTGGTAGAGTTGGAATTGATAGTCTTTAAGAAAAGGGTAAACAAAGCATTTAAAATCCCTCCTGTAGCTGAGTTCATATAAAGAGTTGGCCTTTGATGACTGTTCATATGTCCGTAGACATTTTTCTGTGGAGGCAAATTTTAAAGTGGGTTTGTGTAAATGAGGCCTCTTTCCCGAGACTTCAGTGAAGCATCTTGACACAGGAAGCTGTGGAAGTGCAGTCAATAAACTCATGAAAAGGGGCTTTTGAAAGCAAGCCACTGATGCACTGGAGGGCTGGCTTTTGCATGAATGACAGACAGCGCAGTACCAGGAAAACAGACAACTGCTCCCTGGGCCGCCACCACACCTCCACCACCATCACCACCACCACCACCACCACCACCACCACCACCACCATCACCCCCCACCCCCACCGTGCACACGCGGCATGGGGCTGCCCTCCCAGCAGGAGAGTGTGTTTGTCCTGTCAGCTGGGAGCTGTGGTTTGGCCTTTGTGTTTACAAGAGAGGAGAGCAGCGCTGTCCTCCAGCTGCTGTGAAAACAATGCTGGAAAACCAGACCGAAGTTTCCACCCAAGAACTCACCCTGGAAAAAACCCGCCCGAACAAATAAACCTTCCTTAATGGAAGACCATCTGGGTTAAAGCACAGACCACTGGGTTAGAACCCAGATGACAGGAAAAACGTAATGAGAATGGTTGTTCTTCAGCAAACTTTCCGAGTGGGATTTCCATATATTACGTTGGCAGAGAGCCCAATGGGGAATAACAAAGGAAACTGACTGAGAGGCAGTGTATACCGTTTGGAAAGGTTTTAGCAGTGGGATTAACTGTGCATATTGGTTAAAGAATTCCCATCTCCTAAGGTTTCCCCCAAAGTGAAATAGATTTCGTACAAATGGAGCCATGCTGTATGGGTCCTTTTGAGTCTGACTTCCGTATCCGGTGTAGTGTGGCCTAATATCTGGGGGAGATTGACCATGTCCCAGGAACCAGGCGAAGTTCTTGGTGGAATGAAAAAATACTACCCACTCTGCTTTTGTGGAGTTCCTACTCTTTTGGGGAGAGATAGACAATACCAGTGATTTAAAATTATAATAGAATCGTGTACTGTAATCTTATCATTAGAAATTTTGCTGTGCTATGTAAGAAACTCACAGGGTCTAGTGATACAGATGGTGCCAGGGGCAGGCTGTGGGGGAGGCACAGTGACACTAACGTAAGGCAATCAGAGAAGGTCTCTTGGAGGAGGAGGCATTTAAGCAGAGATGGGAATTCAGGGTGAATCAGCCTTAGAAGTGTTCAGGAATAATATGCCTGACAGGGGAAAACTTGTGCAAAGGCCATGTCAGGAATGAGCCTGTATAGTCAGAGAACTCCAAGGAGGTCTGTGTGGCTGGGCCGGTGATCACTAGGAGGGTGTCATCAGATGGGCTTCTTTGCTCATGGTCTTCAAGGGGTTTTGCTGTAGTGTCAGGGTGCAGGAGAGCCATTGAAGGTTATATAGTAGGGGAGTGCCATGCTCTGTTGTGCATTTTTTAAAAATCTGCTTGTTTTTATGGAGAATGGACTATAGAGGGGAAGGAGCGAGGCAGGAAGGCCAGATTGGTGGCAATTTCTGCAGTCCGGGAGAGCAATGATGGTGACTTGAATTGGGAAGTGACAGCAAAGGTGGCAGACAGGGAAGGATTGGAGTGGTACTTTGGTGGGAGACACTGCAGGACTTGGTGACGGGTTGCATCCTGGCAGTAGGGAATGAGGAGAGGGAAGGGAGGAAGGACCAGGATGATGCCCAGGTCATTTCCCCCCTTCTTTCCCTGCCCCCTGCCCCTTTCCCTTATATGATCATCAGGAAAAATGAGAATGAGCTTGTGAGATCATTGCTTTGATCAATCAGTGCCAGATCAGCGATCGAGAATTCTGTGCGGAGTATCTTGAAGCCTCTGGGGCTTGATAGTGAGTGTTGACCCACCATGAATTCATAACATAGCCCAAGCTGCCTTAGGCAGGAAACCATAGGCATTTACACCGTGGGGGTCTCTTCATTATAGCTTTTCTGCCTTGTCCATGATGTCCACAAGCTTCACATTAAAGACTGCGGTCCCAACGCATCATTGGAAACACCTGCATTAACCCATAGGGCTCTAGGGAGAAATATTGGGAAGCAGACATAAAATGAAACAATTTAGTTAAGTGGGAATTTATTTTCTAGCTTTTGTGTGTCACTCACTAAAGGAACAGTCATCCAAACAAATGGTGTTTTATATGTGTGTTTCCCTATGGCACTCTGCTCTATTAGGGTTTTGGAAAGATGAAAAGAGTCACTTTTCCCATTCAAAAGCAGAAATTAAGGAAATGTGGAGCATTTTGTTGTGAAAATTGTGCATTTAGTATTAGTTACGTGTTGCCTGGTCTAGTTATTAAACTGGAGGGGAACTATCTTTGTCATGTGTTTGTTACCCCCTTTTCAGTATCTCTGCCATAATTCTCTGATGTCTGCCATTAGAGTATGTTTTTCTTCTTTTTAATATATATATTTTGGCATCAGATTTAGCTCTAGAATTTTTGCTACCTGCCTCACCATGACTGCCCTCTTCCCCCAAGTTATAAAAATATGCCCTTGTAATCAGTAATGGAGACAGAAATACATTGCTGATGGGGATCATGGAGACTAAATGATTCAGTTAACCCAACATAGTAATATTTTCCTCTTGGGGCCAAGACCTAGGGCACCGTAGCATCAGACGGGGAAGAACATGTCTCTGGGAGTCATCTCCACAGGGTCCACACTGAGCCCTGCTGGTTTCCAGCAGGAGTGACCCTTCAGCTCTGGATAACATGGTCATAACCTGCCCTGCCTCCATCACAAGTTAGAGGGAACATCAGACAGGAAGTGGCTTTGTCAGTTGTGCAGATTGTTACCATCTGTGTTTGTTAGTGTTATTTCTAGATTAGCCATGGGAATGTGGGGTATACCCCAGACCAAACCGAGCCTTTCTGGAGTCTCTTTTCTGGTGGTAATCACTACTTTTCAACAAGCACCAATAGGTCAAAACTAAAAGTGTGAGTCACGCACTTGCAACACAGTGGGAGAAAGATAAACCATTCTGGACTGGGAATGTTTAGTTTATTATTCCTATAATGTCATCCAGTGGAGGAAATCTCTCCCCACGCCACCTCCCCACATCCTCACACAGAAACATCACCCAGTCAGGTCCTCCCCCCAGTTAGTTTAGAAAAACTGATTTTTTTTTTTAAAGAGAGAAAATGTCAAATAAGAAGTGGTTTTACATAGTTGGATGTGACCTCTAGATTCTTTTATGTATCCCAGCATTTGCATTAAAATTCCAAAGGGGTGATGTACTGGCTGAAGTTAACGGACAGATAGGGGGTGGGGGAAAAATTAACTCATTACTCAGTTTTTATTTTGTAACCACTTAGGATAGCATTATGTGAAAAATATGAGCGCAATGTTGTGGTTTCACTGAGAGCCAGATGTGGTTGTTCAGAAAGAAGTAAGCGAAGGGTTGCGAGACATCACCATCTCACCGGGCCTCCTGATTGCCGTTTCCTAGATCTGGCAGCACCACCCATGAAGCAGGGCACTCATCTCATCTCCGTTTACACCCATACCGCTCACCAGCAGAGAGGCTCCTACACATGCGGGACAGAGTGGGTGTTGAGAGGCATGCCCCTGTCTTCATCCAAAAATACCCCTTAAAGATCCTAGATGCTGAGTTAAGGCAACCTCACTGTTAATTATTGTGATCAGGACTTTTATTTTATTTTTTAATCTTTATTGTTGAAAGTATTACATATGTCCCCCTTTTCCCCTAATTGACCCCTTCTAGCTCACCCCACCCCCAGCCCAGGCCTTCACCAGCCTATTTTGTGTCCATTATGCATATATGCATAAAAAAAGACTAATTTTCCTTGAAACGAATCCCATATCAGCTCTGTGTATTTCCTCATTTACTCCTTTGTTAAATGCCATATAGTTCCTTTGAGAGAGCTCTCTACGTTTGGTGGGAAAGAAAACCTAATTGCTAGATTCAGCGTTTAGGTCCTTAAATTTGTAAACTGTATTATGTACCTGCCAGGCCACCTGTCTTGGGTATTGAGTATGGAGGTGTTTCCATGGATGTCATACCCCCTCATCTGATCCTTTATGTGCCCAAGGCCAGGCAGTGATTGAGAGGACCCACAAACCCAACTGAGGGACTAATCAGTGTGACATTTCAGGCCAGGGATATTCTACCCACTTCCACCACCTGTGCTTCTTGTCCCTTTTATAGGTGTTTTAGTATCAGATTTACAGATTTTAAGTGACTTGTGGTCTACTGTGAGCCCCACATCGTTCTTACCTCGCAAATTTATTAACTCATTTAAACGTCAGCGTCAGACAATTTCTTTTCCTACTAGCACTTTCTTTTACTACTTTGTCAAGCCATCTGGTATCCCTGCTGAAGAGGCACTTGGATATATGGTCATATGTATAAAAAATCTCAGGACTAAAGTCCTGCTTATGGTTCCCTCAGTGATGGGTTTCAGACGATTTCTGCTCACTGTGTCCACAAATGCAAGCACCAGAACCTCAATATCCTGGGCCACTGTCCCTATAGGGTCAGACCTGGAATACCAATGACATCATCTTTTTTACTGCCACAGCTTAGCTCATCCAAGAGGGTTCCTACCCTCTCCTCTAACTCCACCAGGATCACTTATCAGCTCTCTCTCCACTGCCAGCTCTTCTGCTCTTTCTGTGCTATTTTAGGACTTCATCTCTCACTTGAGTTTGTTAAACAAGTTTATACTTACTTAAACTTTCATTGAAGTCTAGACTTACATAAAGTACCAAATCCTAAGCGTTCAGTATTTGTGCATGCAATTACCACTAAGTTCAAGATTTAGGATATTTCAAGCTGCTCTGTAATGCCCCTCATATTTCTCGGTCATTTCTTTCTTTCTTTTGCCTGTTTAGATTTTCATACAAATGGACCCATACTGTACGTGTTCCTTGGAGCCTGACTTCTGTAACTCAGCATTATGTCTGTGAGATTCATCCGTGAGATTGTATTTATCTGTGGGTCAGTCTTTGGTCTTCCTGAGCAGTGTTCCATTGTAGGAATATGTGACAGTGTGTTTACCCATCACTTCCATGGATGAACATTCTGGTTGTTTCCAGTTGGGACTATTTATGAATAAAGTTTCTATAACTGTGCATCTCTTTTGATGGAAACGAACACTTATTTCTGTTGGCTGTATAGCCACAAGCGGAATTTCTGGGTAGTAGACTATTTAAATGTGATTTTTAATGGGAAAAATTGATTGTGCTATTGAGAATTATGTTTCATAGTAAGCTTCATGGGGTGCCCTTTCCCATGAGTTGAGCAATGCCTAATACATGTCCGAATACATTTTTGCTTGTTGCTCTTAGAGAAATTATTTCTCTCAGTTACCAATGTCATTTTGAATGCTAGTTCAGATTTGTTTGTTTTTAAATCCTAGCCCACTTCTTTAAGCTCGTGTTACTATTTTTACATATTAGCCTTATTTCTCCTCCAGCATTCAGATTATTTTTGAAAAGTAATGACGTGTGTGTCCAGGGTCAACACTGTCAAGAGTCTTTCTTGTAAAATTATTCCTGGGTTGACATTGAACTATAGATGACAAGTTTGCCAATTTATATGAGGTAAAACTAAAGTTAGGAGGTTAATTTTTCAAATGGATTTGTTTGAGCAACAAGCTTTTATGAAGAACTGTGTGAAGCCATCACTCTGCCTGCTGTCAAAATAGAGCCATTATTTGCAAGGAGCTGAGGGTTGGTAGTGGGGGAGGGGCAGAAAAGGAAACCAGTGTTGGTAAGGTCTTTTTAATATTGCCCTGCATGTGGAAGGAGGTGAAGGTGAAGAGGGTAGGGGCATGGGAGCATGGATGAGGGGCATCTGAGAAAGGCAGGGAGCTCAAAGAAGGCTTCCCGGAGGAGTAGATTTTGAAAGAAGGAATAATTTCAGATATTTTGGAAATTGGTAGAAGTGCAGGGCTTGGCCTTTAGGCAAAGGGACTAAACAGCATATTTAAGGAATGGAGGCATGCAATAGTATTATGCATCTAGTAGCCAGTTTAGGGGTAAAACATTTTTTTTTACTCCACTGATGGTGCTATTGCTATATACATTTCTACAATACCTCCTTTGCAATGACTTTCAGAGCTAATTTCAAACCACACCAGAAAACCATTCTTGATACTTTATAGCTTTGACTCAAATGGTATTCCCCTGCTGGATATGCCCCAGATTTGTCTCCCGAACACTTTCGGCTCATTCCAAAGAAACACAATCCGTCTTCAGAAGGTTGAAGGCTTATCACTATTGAGCACATACAAAAGCTTGTGTGGGACTCAGTACTCAAACATCAATTCCAAAAGGCCAGTTGTATGCAGATAGCACTTATCCTTGGAATAAGTCCATAGCCTTCTAAGGTTGAGGTTTAGTTTCCCAAAGACTCAGCTTTCAACCAAGTTTCTATGTAGAGATTTTATGTCAAAAATGGATTATTTTATATGGTGAAGGGTGAGGGTGGAAATGGCCAGAGACCATGGATATGCCTTACACCAAGCCCAGGTGCTTAACGTAGTTACCCTGGATTTGGTTAGACTGTCTTATAGATCATGGAAACAAGAGTCGTCTGGGAGACAACGTCAAGAAGCAAAAGCCAAATCCAGGCCCTGGAATTGGCCTGATTGGAGCTAACAGAAAGGCAGACCCATGAAGCCACGGTGCAGGTGGGGAAGGATGGGAGCACAGGAGAGCGGAGATGAGGGCTTGGGAAGGCAGGAGGTGGGACCTGGGGAGTCAAGGAAGTTGGCCCAGCTCAGAGAACAAGCAGTTAAATGCCTTACTTCTAGCTGTATATTCTGAGTTGACCTTTACTTATTTAGTTCATGGACTCCCATGTCATGTAAACAAAAATAAACCAAAAGCCTTCCTACTGTTGATGTAGATCTTATCTGTTATTTCCCATGTATTTAGTTAATCCGTGCTAGTTATTTTTGAAGATGAGAATAGTTTTATGACCTAGTGAGGTGAGAGGGGATGGGAAGAATGATAAACTTTTCACCTTAGGGTTTGAGGAAAGGGCAGTGCTTCTTGGCTATTGGCTCAAAGACATAGGAACTGGTAACTACACAGAAATGTGGAATTTGTTGGTGGACAGTTGGTCATCTGCACAGCCCTCCTCCCTCAGACATTCAGGTGCATTCTGGGAAAGACAACTGAATTCAAAACACTCACCTTGGCAGGGTCACCTCTAGTGCCAGGCACAAAACAATAATGAGCTTCCTTTCTCATAATTCTTCTTTTCATGATTTTCTCAGCTGGATTCTTCAAAGGATTATTTGTAAAGACCTTTATGGCGTGTTATGATTTAATCAGATGGTGCTCGAATTTCCCAAGATGTGTTAATTATCATCGCCACACAAGTGCAACAGAGGAAGCAAAATGTTTTTCATTTGGGCCAGTTGAGGGTTTGTTTAAAATGTACTTAAGGCCATTAGGATCAAATCAAAATATAGTGCATGGTAATTATGCATGAAATAAAAGATTACCTGCTGTTTCAGTAGCCAGTTTCCTGATAATATTGCAATAAAGTCCTGAAGGAAATTGGTTTCCCCATAGCAGTAGAACACCTTATTTAAGGGACAAAGTGAACTGTATTAGATTGAAAATGAAAAAGTGGCAGGGAAAAGAAAAGCAGATTTTATCCTCAAAATTATCGGTGGATAGTATCCTCTGTCTTAAAGAAAAATTATTGTTCAGTCTTTCCCTTGATCAAATGGAAAGTGATTTAGATAGCAATGGGTTGGTATATTTCTGACTTGATTCAACAAGAAAGAATAAATGTCTCGTGTAAGAAAGAAAAAGCATGTGTTAGTCTTAGTATATGAGAGTAATCAAAACCCTGACTTCAGAAATCAGACCCCAATGTTAAAACCCATGCTTTCTAGCTGCATGACCTCCACATTATTTAACCTTTCTGACCCCCAGTATCTTTATTGGCAAAATGGGGATGTGAATAAAACAGACCTTGTTGTAAAGATTAAATGAGATCATGTGTATAAAGATATGTTCAGCTTGTAGCAGTCGTGAAGCAGTGTAGGGGTCAAGGGGGGGGGAAGGGAGACATATGTAAAACTTTCAATAATAAAGATTTTTTTTAAAAAGGGGACTGGGCACTTCTTCAAGATAAGATGCACCGTGAGAGGCATTCGACCTGAGGGAGCTTTGAAGATTGGTGGTGGGAGGTGAAGGGGATGTGGCAAGAGATGCAGGTGGCCTCCAGTGGCTGAGTGTGGCCCCCGCCTGATGGCCTGCAAGGAAATGGGTACCTCAGTCCTATAACCATAAGCCTGAATTCTGCCCCAGCCATTTGTGCTTCTGAGAGCCCAGGGTCCAGATGAGACATCACTAAGACCCACAAAACGGCCAGCCCATGCCCAGACTTCTGACCTACAGAACTACATGCTAATGAATTGGTGTTGTTTTAAGCCATTATGTTTATAGTAATTTATTACAGCAGCAATAGAAAACTAATACAGAGGGCAATCTCATTCAGATTAAGTCTGGGGGGAAAAAAACCAACCTAAACTTGACAAAACAAATGTAGCTGCCTTCTGAAGGAAAGTACTCGTTTCAGTTACAAGTAGCCGACATGCATCGCCAGGGATCCAGCTGAGTGTCTATTGCCTGGCTCCTCTGGGACTTGGTTAAAAGAATAGACAGTTTTTTTGTAATTAGTAAGTCAACTGTTTATTACTTAATGGGTAGCTCCAAAGTGGTAGCGGCGATCTAAAACAGTCTGCCAAGTGTTCCTCTATTCTTGGAACATGCTTACATTATAATTTGCTTAGCAATCCTTTCTTCACAGACAAGTACAAAGATTCATTTCAGCCCTGTCTGAACACTACAGTATCTGAATTGGTAGAGTTGGAATTGATAGTCTTTAAGAAAAGGGTAAACAAAGCATTTAAAATCCCTCCTGTAGCTGCATTCATATAAAGAGTTGGCCTTTGATGACTGTTCATATGTCCGTAGACATTTTTCTGTGGAGGCAAATTTTAAAGTGGGTTTGTGTAAATGAGGCCTCTTTCCCGAGACTTCAGTGAAGCATCTTGACACAGGAAGCTGTGGAAGTGCAGTCAATAAACTCATGAAAAGGGGCTTTTGAAAGCAAGCCACTGATGCACTGGAGGGCTGGCTTTTGCATGAATGACAGACAGCGCAGTACCAGGAAAACAGACAACTGCTCCCTGGGCCGCCACCACACCACCACCACCATCACCACCACCACCACCACCACCACCACCACCACCACCA
>NW_005371843.1:457896-475603 GCF_000412655.1 Myotis brandtii | reverse complement strand
TTCAGTATTTGTGCATGCAATTACCACTAAGTTCAAGATTTAGGATATTTCAAGCTGCTCTGTAATGCCCCTCATATTTCTCGGTCATTTCTTTCTTTCTTTTGCCTGTTTAGATTTTCATACAAATGGACCCATACTGTACGTGTTCCTTGGAGCCTGACTTCTGTAACTCAGCATTATGTCTGTGAGATTCATCCGTGAGATTGTATTTATCTGTGGGTCAGTCTTTGGTCTTCCTGAGCAGTGTTCCATTGTAGGAATATGTGACAGTGTGTTTACCCATCACTTCCATGGATGAACATTCTGGTTGTTTCCAGTTGGGACTATTTATGAATAAAGTTTCTATAACTGTGCATCTCTTTTGATGGAAACGAACACTTATTTCTGTTGGCTGTATAGCCACAAGCGGAATTTCTGGGTAGTAGACTATTTGAATGTGATTTTTAATGGGAAAAATTGATTGTGCTATTGAGAATTATGTTTCATAGTAAGCTTCATGGGGTGCCCTTTCCCATGAGTTGAGCAATGCCTAATACATGTCCGAATACATTTTTGCTTGTTGCTCTTAGAGAAATTATTTCTCTCAGTTACCAATTTCATTTTGAATGCTAGTTCAGATTTGTTTGTTTTTAAATCCTAGCCCACTTCTTTAAGCTCGTGTTACTATTTTTACATATTAGCCTTATTTCTCCTCCAGCATTCAGATTATTTTTGAAAAGTAATGACGTGTGTGTCCAGGGTCAACACTGTCAAGAGTCTTTCTTGTAAAATTATTCCTGGGTTGACATTGAACTATAGATGACAAGTTTGCCAAATTATATGAGGTAAAACTAAAGTTAGGAGGTTAATTTTTCAAATGGATTTGTTTGAGCAACAAGCTTTTATGAAGAACTGTGTGAAGCCATCACTCTGCCTGCTGTCAAAATAGAGCCATTATTTGCAAGGAGCTGAGGGTTGGTAGTGGGGGAGGGGCAGAAAAGGAAACCAGTGTTGGTAAGGTCTTTTTAATATTGCCCTGCATGTGGAAGGAGGTGAAGGTGAAAAGGGTAGGGGCATGGGAGCATGGATGAGGGGCATCTGAGAAAGGCAGGGAGCTCAAAGAAGGCTTCCCGGAGGAGTAGATTTTGAAAGAAGGAATAATTTCAGATATTTTGGAAATTGGTAGAAGTGCAGGGCTTGGCCTTTAGGCAAAGGGACTAAACAGCATATTTAAGGAATGGAGGCATGCAATAGTATTATGCATCTAGTAGCCAGTTTAGGGGTAAAACATTTTTTTTACTCCACTGATGGTGCTATTGCTATATACATTTCTACAATACCTCCTTTGCAATGACTTTCAGAGCTAATTTCAAACCACACCAGAAAACCATTCTTGATACTTTATAGCTTTGACTCAAATGGTATTCCCCTGCTGGATATGCCCCAGATTTGTCTCCCGAACACTTTAGGCTCATTCCAAAGAAACACAATCCGTCTTCAGAAGGTTGAAGGCTTATCACTATTGAGCACATACAAAAGCTTGTGTGGGACTCAGTACTCAAACATCAATTCCAAAAGGCCAGTTGTATGCAGATAGCACTTATCCTTGGAATAAGTCCATAGCCTTCTAAGGTTGAGGTTTAGTTTCCCAAAGACTCAGCTTTCAACCAAGTTTCTATGTAGAGATTTTATGTCAAAAATGGATTATTTTATATGGTGAAGGGTGAGGGTGGAAATGGCCAGAGACCATGGATATGCCTTACACCAAGCCCAGGTGCTTAACGTAGTTACTCTGGATTTGGTTAGACTGTCTTATAGATCATGGAAACAAGAGTCGTCTGGGAGACAACGTCAAGAAGCAAAAGCCAAATCCAGGCCCTGGAATTGGCCTGATTGGAGCTAACAGAAAGGCAGACCCATGAAGCCACGGTGCAGGTGGGGAAGGATGGGAGCACAGGAGAGCGGAGATGAGGGCTTGGGAAGGCAGGAGGTGGGACCTGGGGAGTCAAGGAAGCTGGCCCAGCTCAGAGAACAAGCAGTTAAATGCCTTACTTCTAGCTGTATATTCTGAGTTGACCTTTACTTATTTAGTTCATGGACTCCCATGTCATGTAAACAAAAATAAACCAAAAGCCTTCCTACTGTTGATGTAGATCTTATCTGTTATTTCCCATGTATTTAGTTAATCCGTGCTAGTTATTTTTGAAGATGAGAATAGTTTTATGACCTAGTGAGGTGAGAGGGGATGGGAAGAATGATAAACTTTTCACCTTAGGGTTTGAGGAAAGGGCAGTGCTTCTTGGCTATTGGCTCAAAGACATAGGAACTGGTAACTACACAGAAATGTGGAATTTGTTGGTGGACAGTTGGTCATCTGCACAGCCCTCCTCCCTCAGACATTCAGGTGCATTCTGGGAAAGACAACTGAATTCAAAACACTCACCTTGGCAGGGTCACCTCTAGTGCCAGGCACAAAACAATAATGAGCTTCCTTTCTCATAATTCTTCTTTTCATGATTTTCTCAGCTGGATTCTTCAAAGGATTATTTGTAAAGACCTTTATGGCGTGTTATGATTTAATCAGATGGTGCTCGAATTTCCCAAGATGTGTTAATTATCATCGCCACACAAGTGCAACAGAGGAAGCAAAATGTTTTTCATTTGGGCCAGTTGAGGGTTTGTTTAAAATGTACTTAAGGCCATTAGGATCAAATCAAAATATAGTGCATGGTAATTATGCATGAAATAAAAGATTACCTGCTGTTTCAGTAGCCAGTTTCCTGATAATATTGCAATAAAGTCCTGAAGGAAATTGGTTTCCCCATAGCAGTAGAACACCTTATTTAAGGGACAAAGTGAACTGTATTAGATTGAAAATGAAAAAGTGGCAGGGAAAAGAAAAGCAGATTTTATCCTCAAAATTATCGGTGGATAGTATCCTCTGTCTTAAAGAAAAATTATTGTTCAGTCTTTCCCTTGATCAAATGGAAAGTGATTTAGATAGCAATGGGTTGGTATATTTCTGACTTGATTCAACAAGAAAGAATAAATGTCTCGTGTAAGAAAGAAAAAGCATGTGTTAGTCTTAGTATATGAGAGTAATCAAAACCCTGACTTCAGAAATCAGACCCCAATGTTAAAACCCATGCTTTCTAGCTGCATGACCTCCACATTATTTAACCTTTCTGACCCCCAGTATCTTTATTGGCAAAATGGGGATGTGAATAAAACAGATCTTGTTGTAAAGATTAAATGAGATCATGTGTATAAAGCACTGAGGCAGATATGTTCAGCGTGAAGCAGTGGTAAGTTAATATTGGATGTTGTCAACAAGTTAACTGGGGCTGTGGCTGATAAAAACTATTCTGAACAGTAAGGAGGGAAATGCTTTAAACTTTGGAATTCTGAACAGTTATCATATATATTAAGGTAGGGATCTCATTCTGTGTTGGAATCAGAGACAGCTTTATGGAACTGTGGGGATCAGATGAAATGAAGTTTACAACTGTGCTGACAGGAGACCTTTCAATGTCATCCATTGGACCATTCTTTTCTTTACCCCTGAAAAGAATTAAATAATAAAATAGACCTGTTTGTGACGATGTGCCTAGCAAAATAGGTGATTTCTGTGAAGATTTTCCTACCATGGACCCACTCTTGATGAAGAAGAAACAGTTTTTCTTGGTTATTCCTCCAATAGGAAATTGGACATTGCCCTTTTGTTCGTTGTGGAAGAAGTTTCTATTTTCCATATACCTGAACTATCTGTGTAAATAGTTAACACAAACTTACTGTTAAAAATTAACTAGTTCCAGAAAGCCTCTCCCCACCCTCTACATTTTCTAAAAAAGTAGCTTATTTTGAGGTACTAGAGAAAAAGTTTAGAAGATTCACTGGTTAATATTTACTGAGCCTGTCACATAGCCAGCGATGTGCTGATGCATTCCACAGTTTGTAACTTCACCAAGAAAGGCCGGAAGGGAGGAGGAAGAAAAAGATTCTTATTTTGTACGTATTAGAAAACTATCCTTTCAATTCCAAGATTTGGATATGGTCTTCTCAATCTTTCCGTATCTATCTGCAAGACCTTAAAACTATTTAACTGCATGCTTCTGACCCCAAAATATCAGCATCATTTTCAGTGGTCTTGGGAGTTAATTTCCCCTTGTTTTTCATGTGTCTGCTGAAGAACTAAATGGAGATATTTCTGCTCTGCCTCTGAGAGTCCAAGCATGGGCAGCACTAATTTGGTTCCAGGGTGTTCATTGAACAGTAGCCATCGGTCTGTGTGATCTTTAATATTCTGGTCTGCTGACTGATGCCCAGGACACCAGACATTTTGTAATCAACTACAGAATCATTTCATAGTACAGACTGAAGCAAAACCGCGTCATTTAGACCACAGTTTACCTTTATCCAGAAGTTCTGGAGGATACACCAATTGTATCTTTCCACAGTCAATTTAATTCGCAAACATGCCATATCTCAAGGCCAACATGAAGGATATTGAGAATAGCTTATGATGAAATCATTTATTTCTGGCTCTCCCTTTTCCTTTTACCACTTACTGAATTCGCACTGTGTGCTGGGCGACTGTCTTCTCGGCACCTGGCATGTAACCATGAGTCAAACAAAGGTATCTATTTGTGGGAAATTCACACGCCTGCTGCATGGAGGTTGTTCGGATTCTTTAAATAACTTTTTGCCTCCTGTGATTGTATTTGGAAAGAAGAATTAAACCAGAAGGCAAAATACTCTACAGATCATATTTTGGTAAATTAACCTCGATTCCCCCCACCCCCCTCGATCCCTGCCAAACTTTTACACACACCTTGAAGGAGAAGGAAGGAAGGGTTTGCTGTGATCATGTTAAAGGTCCACATAACTCTGTCTCCAGTCTCAATAATTGGCATTTTAGAGAATCAGCTTTGATTCTCTCTTGTTGTCCCCCCCTGGACAATTGCTCATTTTCATGGCACCCAAAGTTCTGCCTCCTCCATAAATTTGTGAAGATGGCAGCTATTTTCCTCTTTCTCTTTCTCATGCAGTGCTCTAGAAGCCAGTGTGATAGCTGACCCCGGGAAATCCTTGTAAAAACTTAGCAGACAAGAATTATAAGCACTTCATTGGAATTCTACTAAGTCTGGATTTGGGGTCAGTGGGGAGGGTTGTCTAGACTGAAGGTTATCTTTGCTTTACATTGGTATCTTCAAAGATAATGTAAATTAAAAGGATAGAGGGAAGTATTTAAAGTACATAAATAAACAAATGATTAGAAAAAGCACAGTCATTCCCCAAAGCGGGTTGTTTGAGAATTCTGATGGTTGGTTTTAAAATTAATATTTCATATTTTATAACTTTCACCAGCTTTAATTAGTACAACCATTTAGTCAAAATTATTGAGACTTTTATCAAATAAGCCTGACTCTCCAGTGGCAGGAAGGGTAAGTGGATTGCATGTAATAAAAGCAATTTATTATTTGGGATAAACAACCACAACACCATACTTTTGGGAATACTGGTAAAGTAGTTAGCAATGGCTAAATTTGATTTTTCACATTTTCCAAAACAACGTAAGTAGTTTCTGTTTTTTATAGCCTAGACTCCCACAGAGAAGAGAATTCCAGATGGGTAATGGTTTGCTCGAGCCATTGTGTAGCCTGCAGTGCATTCTTGTACCAGGAGGTGGCGGTTCTTTCAGTCCAGGAAGCTGATCCCCTGACCACAATTACCTGGTAACTCAATGAGAGAAAAGCCAGTGACCAAAACTGACAAATGGGCACTTTGAGGTGGCACTAGATCAATGAACAAGATTTGAGGCAATGGAAAGAAGGAATTGATTGCTTTGCTAGTTTTCTTTCCCTCTGATCATTCCTAATTACTTTCTGAGGTCTCACTTAGCAAAACATCACTAATTTAGGGAAGGACTATGAGTGGGAACTCATAGTTCACTCAGAGAATTGGGAGATCTCTTAGATCCCTGTCAACTACGAGATCTGTGGTTCAATGCAAGGCAACCAGGAGGGAAAGAGTTGTTTATATACCATATTTCAAGGCAGCAGCTGCCCCACCTGCCACGCCTTCTAGGTAAAGGGACCTGGTTTCTCAAGGATGCTCTCCTGAGAAAGAGCTGTCTTTCAGGTGCAAGGCTAACGCTTATTTCTGCAAGAATATTTGTCAACAGCATACAGCTGACTCTCGTTTTATGCGTCAGTCCCTCAAGTAAGTGCATGTAAGTTGCATGTTTGCAAATAAGAATCCAATGTGAAGAACTCATTTAAAAAACTTTTAGGAATTCACAGGTATAGACTCAGCAAATGTCAACTCACCTCTCATATTAATTCTTTTGCTACATCCAGATTCTCATATGCTGGATTTGCTTAAATTTACTTTAAGTCTTAGTTGAGAAACATATTCAAGTCACTGATTAATGTCAAAGATAGCTATTCATCCTCAGCCCTGTACACTAGGATTTTTTTCCTCCTCAATTCCAGATGCTCCTTCCTTGACATCTGCTTCAAAATCAAGAAATGCTGCTGGCTGGTGTTGCTAAGTGGTTTGAGCCTCTGCCCAAGCACTGCATGGTTAGGGGTTCAATTCCCGGTCAAGGGCACATACCTGGGTTGCAGGTTTGTTCCCCAACCCCAGTTGGGCTGCATGGGGGAGGCAACCAATCGATGTGTCTCTCTCACATCAATGTTTCTCTCTGTCTCTCTTTCTCCATCTCTCCCTTCTCCCCCGCACTCCTTCGCTCCCCTCCCTCCCTTCCACTTTCTCTAAAAATCAATGGGAAAAATATCTTGGGTAAGGAAAGAGAGAGAGAGAGAGAGAGAGAGAGAGAGAGAGAGAGGAGAGATATCAAATGCTTTGGACAAGTAAATGCCCTGAAATTTGGTCAAAGTTAAAATCTCCTTAATGCCAAAGAAAATGGTATTATGACTATTTCCCTGTTTCAAAAAAAGTTTGGGGATGCTGGGCAGGGCGAGTATTGCACCTTTTTGGTTTTCTTTTCTTGCTGCTAGAATCAGCAGGGAAAGGGCGCAGCATAGAATTGCTCGGGCATATTTCACCACTGGGGAATTCTTCCTTGTTATTATTTGAAAAACAAAGGATTCCTTGTAGCCCTTTAGTGCAATAACACTGAAATAATATGCCCCAGGCTTCTCATAAGTAGCAGTATTCAAAATTAAACGTCTAATTTCACTGCTTAAACATGCTTTGTAGGCACAGGATCCAGGATGCGCATTACCGCCTCCCGAAGATGGCCGCCTTAGGCACCGGTTCTGTCAGAACCCAAGTGTAATTAAACTATTTCAGTTTTACACACCTGCTGTCACATTCTTCTCCGTTTATTATGCATCGTACTTATCATTATGTACAAAAGACTGTCTTTTCTAAGCTTCCTGCATTGATCTGATTTCCTTTTCTATGTAATCTCAGTTGAGTGCCTCTAGGATGAGGGTGGTCATGAGTAATTTGTGCTTGGTTTAGGTGACTACAAATTGGGAGAGTCCATTAGGTTTGGAGCTTTTTGTAAGTTTTGGAAGAAAATAAAGTATTTACAAGACAAATAGGTGTGGTTTTTTTTTGAAGTTTTACCGTGAAAAAATGCAAGTTTTATTAAATTTTCAGAAACAGCCATAACTTACATTTTATGTTTTATTAGTATTTAGTGTGTCCACTCACTGTGCCGAATCTCATGTGCTATCCAATGGGCGTGGCAACCTTGTGATGTCACATTGCAGCTTTGAGATGTTAAGGAACTGAATGGTACTTACAGAGAAAGTAACTGGGGCAGAGATGGGACATGAAGGTAGACATCTTGCCTCCTTCCCTGGGGGTTCCTGACCTCTAACACTGCCTAATTCAGTGTGCTTTTAGCTGGTTTGGCTCAGTGGATAGAGCGTCGGCCTGAGGACTGAAGGGCCGCGTGTTCAGTTACGGTCAAGGGCACATACTCGGGTTGCGGGCTCAATCCCCAGTTGGGGGCATGCAGGAGGCAGCCGATGGGTGATTCTCATCATCAATGTTTCTATCTCTCTCTTTCTTCCTCTCTGAAATCAATAAAACAACAACAACAACTGTATTATAAAGACACATTACGATGTATTCATTATGAGCGTGGGCTCTACAGTCAGGCAAACATGGGTTCAGTCGCAGTCTTTTCCTTCCTTAGTCTTTAGGACCTCTAGTATTCTCCCCTGTGAAATGGGAATAATGCATAGTTACCACAGAGTGGGCTGGGAGGTTAGTAAGATAATGGAAGGTGCTTAACCAGCACCTGCATTGAGCAGGTGATGATGGTCACAGTGGTGAAGATGATGAGGAAGGTGTAGGTAACTACCTTAGTACATCTTCCCCTCTCTAGCTAGTGCAACCCCCTTTCCCCCCCAATATAGCATGAGGGCACTTCCAGTAAAGAGTACCACCAGCTAGCAAAGACACAGAAGGGTGAGGCTCTGTGTGGGGAACTTGAAGCTGTGTGGAGGGATGGGTGCTCCGTGCATGAGGCCAGAGAAGGAGCTTGAGCAGGGTGGGCCTTATGTGCCAGGCGTGAGAGTGTGTCGCCTACAGGAAAATGGCCTGTCTCTTAGCCTGTTTTCCCCAGTGAATGCGCCTTTCCCAGGCACAAGCCATTCTTAAGCCTCACTTCAGGCACAACCTACTGCCATTTCCCAGGTGCAAAGTGATGCTAGTTGGAGGAGGTGTC
Source organism: Myotis brandtii (assembly GCF_000412655.1). Taxonomy (NCBI): domain Eukaryota; kingdom Metazoa; phylum Chordata; class Mammalia; order Chiroptera; family Vespertilionidae; genus Myotis; species Myotis brandtii. Next base: position 466,914 of record NW_005371843.1, on the reverse strand, counting down.
CAACATCAGACCTCAGAGTTCATCTGAGGGACCTTTTCGCTGATAGGCCCCAGCTGATTGTAATTAGAGCTAGACCATTTGGTAAAGGACTGTGAGGGCGAATCAAACTGCAGATAAACTCGCCCTGTGCTGGTTCTCAGTGGAGTCAGAGAAGAGGTTCTATGAGAAATAAAATGAGAATTTTTGCTACAGACACCAGGGATGGTAAGTGCAAAACTTGTGGAGGGAAATGCTGTTTTTAGAAGGAAATAAAAAGGTCTTTGAATCTATTTTTAACTGAATAATTTAAATTTTAGTAAATTATTTTTTTTGACTGAGTGAATTGAAAAAAGGTTCCATTCTCCAGGCAGGGACTAAAATCAGTGCCTATGGGTGCATAGTTAAATGCTCAAGTAAATATTTGCTATGCAGTTGACTTGAAGATTATTGTGTTCCTCAGTTATGGAATTTTTAGTTTATTATTGCCATTTTCATTTGGGAGGCAAGTAAGCAGCCTAGTGATTATATTAAAATTAGCAGTTTAAATAGGAAGAAAGATCAGTTTTGGGCCTAGATTTGATTCAGAGAATGTTTTGATGACTGAGTTTTGTTTTGGTTTATATGTGAATTCAGTATCAATGTTTCTTCAGTGCCAAACTGTTGGGAGCAGGAGTGGTGATGTGCCTTTAATTCCAGTGTGACACACACTCTCCATACAGGTTTGGTCCTGTTTGGAGGCTACGTTTTTCAGGCTTAGGCTCAAAAATGGAACTGTTACTATGGAACTGCATAGATTTCATCCTGAGCCCTGTCCACACACTCCAGTACTATTTCTTTTGCTCAACTCTGTGCTCCTCGATGCTTTCCTAAGAGACAGGAGTGCTGCTCATGGGAGCTTGGTGCTTGAGAAAAGCCACAAGGGATCTGTCTTCTGCTTTAACTGGGTCCCCATTTAAATAAGTCTCTAAATCTTTGAAAATTAAACGCACTGCCCTCGTGGTTAGAGCATCGGCCTGCACACCAAAGGATCACAGTTCGATTCCCAGTCAAGGGCATGTACCTGGGTTTCAGGTTCAATCCCCAGCCGGGTTTGGGTGTATGTGGGAGGCAACCACTGGATGTCCTGGGGTGAGGATTAAGAGAAAAAAGAAGAAAGAAACTGAGGTGCACCTATTAAGAAGACTTGTTAACTTGTTGAGATGGTGGTTGGATTTTTTTCTTTTAATTAAAGTCTGTTCCCGTCCCTCCCTTTTCAAAATAACCAGAATTCTGCATTTACTAGTCTTGTTGTTTTCAGATTGTCATGATTGGTTAAGATAAGATCGTTTCAATATCTAGTCTCGATATTCTAAGGAAGCCCATTTTAACAGAAAACAGTTAAGCATCTTGAACTGCAGAGATATCCTTTCAGCTTTGAGCTGGAAATGAGTATTTTTCTCTTCTTTGGAGACTGGCTAAAGAGAAGAAAAAGAATGAACTTTTCAACTCCCTCCAGCCCACACCCTTCATAAAAAAAACAACAAAAAAAACATACCAACATTCTCACCTTTCTTCTTTTTTTAAAAAACATGTATATTTTTATTGATTTCAGGGAGGAAGGGAGAGGGAGATGATGATGAGAGAGAATCCTTGATCGGCTGCCTCCTGTCTGCCCCCTACTGGGGATCAAGCCTGTAACCTGGGCTTGTGCCCTGACTGGGAGTCAAACCCTGACCTACTGGTTCATAGGTCGAAGCTCAACCACTGAGCTACACCAGCCAGGCTCACCTATCTTGAAAGTCTGTGGTGCCCACGTTTGCTCTGAGTGTATAAGCAGGATAGGGTTTTAAAGACTTACCTGGGGGGACCTTAAGGAGTTTGCATTTTATAACACCCTCACCAGTTGGCACAGATGTACACATAACTGTCTCAGTCAAACCCAGTCCTTCTGGATAAGGTCAGGACTCTGCAGACACAATTTATGGTTTGACAACCATCCTGATTAGATCATTGCTTGGTGCCTTTTAAGAACTTGCTCCCTTTGCCTTTTCAATAAGAGTTTGGATTTCTCCTTCCACAACTTGTAGTCCAGACCAGAGTCATGGAAACTGAGGCCTGGAGAGTGGAAGTGACTTCTCCAGGGAGACCTTTCCTGAAACCTGTTGGCAGGGTCAGGCCTGGGCCAAGGCATTCTTGGTCCTGTTTCAGGGTCTGTTCGCACTTAAGGGCCCATGGGGGAAGGACCTGCGGCTGGTGAAGAGACCTCTCTGTTCTGGGCAGGGCCAGCACCCTTTGGCATCCAAGGAGTTATTGGCTGTTTATTGGAGGCCGTGGCATCTCTCTAGGCCATTTCATTTACTGGCACTATTTTTGCTGGTTGAATAGTTTGCAACTTCATCAAAGGTAATGGATTTCAAACCAATTCCTCCACTTTCATCTTGGTGTCCTTGCAGGCTTTGGGAGACAGGAATGATGAGGTGATGAAGAGTACCCTTCCAACAGCCACACATGGGATTGGCTGCTTTTCGTATTTGCTACAGTTTCTCGGCACTTTTAAGACGCTTCCCTTGGTTTGCATGTAACTGTCTGTCATGGTAACACAGTGTTGTTGGCCAGACACAAAGGGGAACCACTTCTCCAGAACTGTCAGATGGTTCGAGTTAAAAAGGAAATGATGACTGTTGTTACAGCCCAGGAAAACTGAAACAGGTTGCCTCAGACTTGCCACCTGACTTACCAGGGTAGACATGGCCTTGGGTGAGGGACTGAGTGTGGCTGAGCCCTTTCCAGTTCCCAGCTGCTGGGCCTTCTCCATGGAGGCAGGTATCATGAGCCCACTCTTTCTTGTATTTCTACCCCAAACCCTCCGACTTCGCTCTGCTCTTCCTCGGTGGTGGATGGTAAGGAGCCGAGCTGAGATGCCCATTGCCTCGCACTGTAGAGTCCCAAGGGAAGGAAGCAAAGGTAGCGCTTTTCCCCATCTTAAAATACGTCCTTGGAATCAGTTGTGCCAGCTCACAGGATGGTAGTCGGGGTCTTCTAACAGCAGTAACGAAATACTATTTTTACTCTCCATTTTGCTATTTTAAAAAATCCATACTTATCACTTTGGGACCTTTTTCTGTGAGGTCATTACTTATTAATAACCACACTTAGGCGCAAAAGGTTCAGATGGTCTGTAAACAGCACATATTCTAAAATAATTTTGATGTACCTTCTAAATGTGCTGCTTTGTTGCTGTTCAGATTCGGGTATTTATTCTGAGGAGCGGACTGGTGTGCCGGGGGTACCCTCGGGGTGCTGTTGGTAGCACATTTGTTTTAAGTGATTTCACAGACACAGGGAGTTGGCCGAATGGTGATGGGGATTTGAAGTAGAACTCCTCTTATGCACGAGCAGGAGGTAAAGTGAGGTTCCAGATACAGGCCTGGGTGTGAATCTCAGTTCAGGTTATTGTTTGTGTCCTTTGGCAAGGACATGTACTAACCTGCCGACGAGGAATGCATGGTGAGGAGGTGAAGGTTCAAGTTGCTTCATTCCATGGCTCAGGCACATCCGTGGGATTCCAGGCAAGGTGCACCTGTGCCCTGTGCCATCTCAGCTCACCATATTCACTCACGAGCTGATTCTTCTCATCACACCAGGGCATGGCAACTTCTAAAGGAAGTCTCCTCCTTGGTTCTCTCTTAGGAGCAAGGAGACCTTTCCTGGAACCTGTTGGCAGACTTGTGACCGCCACAATGTTTACCGTGGCCTCCCTCAGTATTCCCAATTGTAAAATCGGGGACAATAAGTGAGAAGAAAGTAAGTTAATACATACAAAGCACCCGAGACAGTGCCACACAGATAATAAACGTTCAATAAGTGGTAGCTGTTATGATTATAATATCGAAGGCATTATAATCCTTTGGTCTTATAATAAGTGTTAAATTAAAAAACATGGTAGTTACAAAATAGTCACGCGGTTATAAATGTAAAGTACAGCCTAGGGAATATAGTCAATAATATTATAATAACTAGGTACCATGCCAGGTGGCTACTTGAAATATCAGGAGGGCCACTTTGTAAAGTATATGATTGTCTAACCACTATTCTGTACACCTGAAACTCATATAAAATAATATAGAATGTAAATTGTAATTAAAAAATTAAAAAATATATTGCATAAAAAATGGGAGAGGTGATAAAAACAGTTGTGGGAATGACCCAACTACATGGCTGTATACAAACTGGAAGCAAAGGCGTCATTTGGTCTTGGCAATTTGGGGCTGATCATTTGGGATATTGAGGCATGAGTATTTGAAGCTCTCAGGATGGCATTGTCACAGAAGCGTGGCCCTCCACACAGGTCTGAGCCAGGAGGGTCAGAGAGAGCAGAGCACCTGAGAACTCAGGGCACTGATTAGGCTGTGAGCTTTCTTGGGGTTCACAATCCTGGAAAAAGCCATTTGCAGAATCCTGGGAGCAAAATTACTTTCTTCCATCATCTGGAGACCCAGCTATGCTAGCTGGATGGTTTTATGAAGAAAGATTAAAGCAGCCATACATATATTTGTATAGCTTGGCGAAGTGACGGCGGAGGGGCCAGCAGGGTTAGAGTTCAGCTAAGATAAGAGTCTATAAATCTCTAAAAGGCTTGAGAAACAAAAAAGGGAATTGTTATTTGGGGCACAGTGGAGAAAGGAGGTGAAAGGAAAGCAGATTAATTAAAATATATACATCCTTGCCAGAATTAAAAGCTATTAAATACTTGGTTTTCTAACCATATTATTCAGTTACTAAATATGGCTTGTCATATGCCAATCGATGAATAACCTTTATATTTCCATAAAATCTGTAACCCTCTTTGGTGCACACACATTTAGCTTCTGTTTGTGCCTTTGCTTACCTCATTTAAGGCAATGCAGAATTGAAAGGTAGGGGGAAGGATACGGAGGCTTTATTACGAAAGGTCTTGTCACCCATAATTTTTGAGAGTTGATTTTGTTATCTGCTACATTATGGCTTCCTTAAGCAACTGGGTCCTCCTCATTTTCCCATGGTCACTCCGTAGCAGAGTTCCTGGAATGAAGGACTTTGTATGTGTTTGCTGTAGGTGTTGAACAAGTGAACCAACTATATTTTAAAGATAATATGACCTGAATTTTGTATTCAAACATTTTAATATTTCATACTTCATTACTTGTACAAGAAATGCATGTGCTACTTCATGACGATAGAATGTGGTGATTTGTATTTTTTTTTTAAATATTTTTAAGACTGGCTTGAGACTAAACTGTTCTAGGATGATCACCAAATAATATGTCAGAATCCAATGGGAGCCACATTTTTAGGTGCTCCAATACTAATAATTTCCAATATTGATTTAATTTATACTTATCTTAAATGAGGTTCAAATCATCTAGACAAAGGGTCAGCAAACTTTTTTATTTTTAATAAGCCACATAGTAAATGTGTTTGGTTTTGCTAGCCATATGGTCTCTGTCATAAATATTCAATTCTGCCATTGTAGTGTGAAAATAGCCATAAATAATACTTAAATGAGTGAGCGTGGCTGTGCTCCAATAAAACTATTTATGAACATTGGAATTTGAATTTCATCTATTTTCCTTTTGATCTCCACCCCCTCCAACCACTTAAAAATGTGAAGATCGTTCTTAACTGGCAGGCTGTACCAAAGCAGGCAGCAGATTTGGCAATGGGCTGTAGTTTACAGACCTCTGAGGAAGACCCAGGCATCTGCTCCGTGTGCTGTCAGCAGAGGAAGTGGTCTATGGAAAGAGCATAATTTAAAAAATCAGGAGTAGGCAGAAGAATGGTTGGTCTGTAGCCCTTTGCACATAACCTCTATTACAGTCATAATTCCTCGGGCTCTTATGATTTGCTTGTCAATTTCCATCGGCAGCAGGCATCCCCGATGGGAGCAGACTCCTGGCTCATTCTTCCCTGTCTTCCAAGGATCTGGTGACTATGAATGAATGAAAAGAGCAATAAAAGAATCACATTTACAGGTCATAATAGGTGCTTGTGGATACTGAATCCAAAGGATGAAATGTCTTGAGAAAGACACAAACAGGAGGCCCACTGGGCTGCTGTCAGTTTGCCTAGAGATGCAGAACATCTGGAAAGAGTGACTAGGGAAGGAGGGCTGTTTAAGTCAGGACATATGCAAATCATTTGAGAAAGATTTCCATTCCTCCTGCTGGAGTTGCCCAGGAATTTCAGTTCTTCCCTTAAAGTGATCGGTCATTAATGGTCCTCTGAAATGTTAACTCCTTCTGTGGTCTGCTTTTCCAGGGGCGCTGATTAACCCCAGGGAAAGGTTTCCATAAGGAAATGATCTCGACATTTTTTAGCTAGGAACCATCTTTTTATGTTTATTGATACTATTCATTCTGATGTTGACTTAATCTACTTATTTTAATTAGGGTCCAAAATTCAATGAGGTGCTCTCAAAATACAGTTTGTCCCTTTGTTTAAAAGTGAAGACATATATATTTCATTTTTGTTTCTCCATGGATATCGTGTAGAGAGCCAGTAAAATTCTGCTATTAAACATATGATAAGGGTGAGAGCTCAGTTAGTTTACTTGAAGTTATGGACTGGTTTCCATGAAAACAATCAAGGTGGATTTGAACATTATCTTTGAGCACAACTCACAAGGCCATCTAGTTAATGTTCCAATACTGATCTCCTGATCTTTAGCCTCTTTATATGCCTGTCTTTTCAACCCATTTCTTGCCTGGTGTGCTCATCCTGCTTCTAACAGGTTACGCTGATGTAAGCCCAAAGGGACGATTTGGTCTTGACCGTGATACTGACACAAAAACAGCTTTTCTTCCTATTATGGCCACTTTCATGAGCTGTTATGTTGTGCTATTTTGACAAAGTAAAGGTTCATTGTGGCAGGAGCTTAAATAAACAGGAATTGGACTCATACCCCATTTCCAGGAAAAAATGGGAACAGCAGGCATTATCTGATCTAATTAAAATCAAAGGGTGTTGAACCCTGAACAAAGTGCTCAGTGTAAATCCCCATCTGGCCCTTAGAACCAGCGGCTTAGAATGAGTTCTGTGAATTACCGGCTGGTGGGAAGGTCTGCGGCCTGGCCAAGGACATGTGGATTTCATGGCAAGCCTACTAGAGATTTCAGGGGCAGTAATTTTAGAAGGACAATCAGATGCCATCTAGTCCCCCCTCTCTGAGCCCCAGTTACTTTGTCTACAAACAGACAGAATTTCATTCCCCATTCGGGATTGATGTCGGGCTTACAGAAAGTGTTTTAAATACAGTATTTAGCACAATTTCTCAGATAAGCAGATCCTCAAGAATGAGTTACTGCTACCTGTTCTTTACTCTTTCCTTTTCTAAACATCCTCCCAAAAGTTTTAATATCTTTTTCCCCATGTTGAAATCTTTACCCTATAGCCTACTTTCTGTTTTATATCGTTGGGGACTTTCTATCATATTATTATCTATGTATAAAATAGTTGAGTCCTAATCTCAATCCACTTATTTTGTCATTTTTTTCACAGATGACTCATAAGAAAGCCTGAGAGAATAACTTCCAAAAATTTAGATTTTTTTCTACTTGATACTTGTATAATTCACTCACACACATACACACACATGTGTTTTTTAAAATTAGATTTACCTGCAAATTGTAAATAAGGTTTTTGTAATGCTCTCAAATATTTTTTAAGCTACATGTGTGTAGGCTTATGATGGATCCATGGACTTTTGTTATTCAACCTAAATGTTAGCCAATTTCAACTGTCTTTTCTTTTTTCCAGCTGATTTTCTTCTTTCCAGGCTGATCTTATAAATGAATTACTAAGAAGATAATAAGTATTAGTAAATTGATTGAGAATTTGCAAATCACCTGGTTCTGAGGGTGTGGGAAATTTGTTTTGCAAAGACACATTAACCTATGTCTTAAACACACACAACAAGGAACATTGGCATTGTTAGACAGCATTTAAAATTCAGGCCTATCCGCCCTTCTGGTTCCAAGTTGGAATAGAGTCGTCTTCCATTGGGGAATAATTTGTCTCTATTAATTGAGAACAAATGTGCATGGGTGTTTTAATTACACAGTAAATTAGAAGAATTTAAGATGCAGAATATGTGAAAGCCAAGAATTCAAAACCAACAACTGGAAAACATAAGTAGATAAACAGGAAAATATCTCAGCATACGAGTGCAAGCAGGTCCCAAGATAAAGAAGGAGAAAACCCAAGATGGAGACAAATTACTAGGGTTTTCTAAAGCTGCTTTCAAGCGGAACAATTCTGATTTATGGTTACAAGCCATTGTTGGCTGTACATGGCAGATGGAAGAAGCTGTGCTCATAGGGTTACTCCAAGATGTCTGGCTTCCACCAGAGGCCTTTTATGCTTCCCGTGAAGAACAAATACTGAGGATTTCTATGTGAACTTCAACTGTACAGGGATTTCCGCAGCAAGTATTCAGTCTAGGTCCATGGAACCCTGAGAGTATACCCAAAACTATCTGATTATGAGCTCATGTAGAGAAAGGGCCTAGGACTTCCCTTAGAGTCTCCCTGGAGCCCATACTCCTAAAATATAGGGATTTAAAGCTGCTGCTTGAACAGTGTGGACATTGGTTGACTTTGTTCTCTGTCATTTAAGATTAACAAAAGTTGTTGCCTTCACATAAGCTGTTACATGTTGTAACTTCTTATTTTTAGGCAAGGAGAGTGACAGTGACTTTTTTCCCTACCTCACTGTAGCTACAAGAAGGCTTTCAGCCAAATTTGATGCTTTCTAGCAATACTAACCTGTTTGTTAGTAGTCAGAGCATCCTTCTCTGTCTCTTCTTACCATCTATATATATAAAAGGCTAATATGCAAAGTGTCCCCTACAGAGTTCTACTGGGAGACTGGGAGTTCGATCACTCTCTATGACATGCGATGACCACCAGGGAGTGGCACAGAATATGGCAGGCAACGAGTGGCGGTGTGCAGGCAGTAAGGCAGCGAGGGAACAAGGGAAGGAGGAGGCGGGGAGGCTGGGGGGGGGGGGGCCCGGGTTGGCCC
>NW_005371843.1:384559-457721 GCF_000412655.1 Myotis brandtii | reverse complement strand
TCTCTTAAACTGATGGTAGCTGGGAAAAGTTCTTTTCAAATGTGAGGCCCATGAAGGGAGGACTGGGGACTTTGGCTGACCTTCAAAGTGAAACTAAGAGAATTTCTGCCTTCTGAGTACTATTTTAGGCTAATTACTCAGATACCATTACTTACTCTGTTTTTATGCTTCCAATAGGGATTGTGTCCTTGCTTTTGCTAGTTCATCTTATATCCCTCATAGACTTTGAGCTCCTAAGAATGAGGGCTATCACGCCCTTTCTACTTATCAATCATTCTTTGGGCAATACTTCCCAGATAGAAGGCAAGCATGTGAGTTAAGTTAATGATCAAGAAGACAGGAATCTCCCATTGTGTCAAGTCATCAACTTTTGACTTTCCTGACCTGGGAAACCTAGCTGCCTGCTTTGTGGAGGCTCCTAAAGTGAGCCTCATGGGGATGTTTGTGTGAAAGCATTATCAACTTCCCCATGATTTCCGAACTTAGAGATGATTTGTGCATCAAGAGATAAATGTTCCCTTTTAAATAGAGATGATTGAGTTTAACTCATAGTAGCGGATCCCTGAAAATTATAAGATGAGGTTGTATATTTTTCCATATAAATATTATCTCAGAAGAAATTGAAAGAAAGAAAAGGGTGACCCTGGGTAAATGTCAGGTATAATTTATGGGTTTGAACCCCAAACTAACTGCTCAATCTTTCGGCCACTTACATTCACAATATTTCACCCCACTGTCACGGGGATGCAAGTATACTTACCCACAAGGGTGCTTATTTTCTAGCTTATGTGGGTTAGGCACATCTGTGTATAATCATGTCTGCCCTTTCCTCTTCCCTCAAATCCTAAGTGGAATTAATAACTCATTGTGGTCCCTTTTAACAAGACAGAACAGATCTCTGCTTACAGCTTAGGCGGCTGCTTTAGAACAGTTCTTGGCTCAGGTACCCTACATAATTCTCAAAAATACGTCCCATGAATGTCATGAAACTGACCTCAAAGTCATCCCTGGTTTCCTCTGTGAAATGCTGAGGAAGCAACTGTGCAAGAAGGGAGCATTCTCAAGGAGCAGCCAGAAGGTAATTCTTTTCCATGCCCCCACATAAGTTTCACTCTCCCTAGAGAGGATGGTGGAAAATCCCTCAGGACAGTGCCAGGTGGTGTCGGGGCCAGGGATGAAGTCCACACGGCAACCCGAGAATGATTAAGTTAATGATTAAGAAACCATGGGCCTTCCACCCAGCCTTGGGCCAGTGCCCGCTGTTTGCTGAACTAGGCTGCAAGCCTGCTCCTGGTCCTCATGCCCAGGACAGGCTCCATGTGTTGACGAAGCTTTTTGTCTGCTTTCCTTACCATCCCAAGCTACGTGTGGGCTCCTGTGGGTGGTTCAGCTCCCGGGCTGTGTTTTGGCAGGCCCTGGCCTGTCCTATCTTCCTTCTGCTTGACCTGCTTCAGGAACAGGCCCTGGGGGGAGGGTGCGGGGATTAAGCCCCACCCAGCATTTATGGAGGGCTTTCCTGTGCACTAAGTGCTGTGCATTCCCTTTTATTGGTTCTCTCTCAGACCAATGATGTAAAAGAAGAAGTCAGTACCTCGGTTCTAATGCCAAAGGGGAAATCAAGGCAGGCGAGTCAGGGGCACCTCATAAACAAGTCCAGATTAAAATGGACACTCTCCAAACCCCGATTATACTCGTTTATATTTGATTACAGTTCCTCACACATAACCGGGAATCTTACACGTTGGCATTTGTCCAATATTCTGTAGCTCTGTAAGCTCATGCGAAAGTTCAACATCGAAAAAGAGATAGGTCCCTCCCCCACATCCAGTAAACTCTGTCCCAGTGGCCTTCCAGGGGACTCTTTGGGGTCCACTTTGGGAAAATCTCCAGGGTCTCTAAGTGCTGAAATGGGGACTCACAGAGGAAGAGCCTGGTGATTGATGACAGGTAGTACACAGGCTTTCGGACTTCCGGCATTGAAATGGGGACTCACAGAGGAAGAGCCTGGTGATTGACTGATGACAGGTAGTACACAGGCTTTCGGGATTCCGGCACCCATTCCTAACATTGCTGACATGCTCACTGTGACATCTCAGTTTCTTACTCTTGCCAAGCCTCAGTATCCTCATCAGTAAAGTGGAGACAGTAACTGGGATAAACTTTTCTACAGCACTGAACAGAGGCCTGGTCCATAGAAGTGTTCCATCAGAGATGGTAATATTATTTTTGTTGTTATAAAAAATCAATAACAGTTGTACTTTGAATTGGGGAGCGTAGGCTTAAAAATAGAAATACTATCAGTCATAAAAATAGCCTGTTCTTTTAACGTGTATTCTTCCTGAGCAGGCATTCCAACCACGATCGGAGTTTTTCCAATTTAAACATCATGGAGTGGTTCTATCTTAAAGCCTATTGTGTGTGTCGTTTCTAAATAGTGTCTCCTGTGCACAGCTTTAGTTGTAGCCACACAAAGCTGTTATCTGATGAATGAATTTTCACTTCTTCACATTCATTAAGTTGGTAAGAAATTCCAAATCAGTAGCTGTACGGAGTAGCAAGAGAACAGTTAAAAGTGACTGAGGGCTGGCCAGGCACCGCCTTGGGGGCATTATACTCCCTGCACCCAATTCCTTTGTTGTAGTTAAGATAGAATTGGGGGAAGACCAACTAATAAAAGCCACCACACCCCCTGGATCTTCCTTGTATCCATTCTATCTCCCCTATGTCCATGACACAGAAATGAAGAGTTTCTGAGAAAGGCAACTGGATCTGAGTAGCCAGTAGATACTGGGACAATCTCAGAGGTAACAGACAGTGGGGGGTAAAGTCATGTAGGTTGGGGAGGTTTTGGGGCGGGGGGGGACCTGCTGGATCAGAGCAGGGATGATACTGAGTATGAGATTTACAGAACCAGGTGACTGTCTAAGGAGAGGGGGAGATCATACATTTATTGACCATACACGTTTTTTTATCTTGTGAAGTGCCTGCTGATGTTTTTTGCCTAATTTTTTATTATGGTGGCTCCATCTATTTTATTTTATGAGAACTCCTTGCATAGTCAATCTGTTATCTCATTGTTGGTCACAAATCCTGGCAGAGTTTTCTGATGACAAGGAGACAGTCTCCCAGGAAAGAGGATATCCAGGGCTCAGTATGATCAGGAGAAAAAGAAAACCCAAGTCCAGCGATTCCTGGTCCTTCACAGACCAGAAGCTGTGCCGTACAGGCTCTGGGGGATTGGTTACCATAAAGAGGGTGCGCTTCTAGTAAACATTTCCAGGGGAGTGCTGCATTACATGTACTCCCCTGATGTACTTGAGAGAGACCTCCAGTCATTGCTGTGTTATTAGAACATTTAAGAGCAACAAGGAGTTTTGTACCTCCACCTTTTGATGAAGATGGAGTAAGAGAGAGCTAGCTCTCCAAAGCACTTACAGTGTTGGGGCGTTTATAGTGTAGATCTGGATGGCTTGGGGCAGAATATCATGTTTCCGTAACAGGTTTATAAAAGCCATTTTAAAGAATTGCCTGCATAAATGCTGCCTTAGATAATACTGTGAAAAGAAGAAAGGAATTACTTAGGCCTTCTGGTTAAACTAGTTAAGGTTTCTATATGAATATTTTTACAAATACACTTTCAAGAGAGATGCTGGAAAATTAGATACGGCCCATTTTGTTTTAGCATAAATGTGAATATTGACTATGGATGGGAACGGATCTTTGTAATCACGGGAGCGTTTCTAACCCAATGAACTCGTGTTTCAATCATCTGTGGATCCTGGGGAAGCTTCTGTCTACTATGTGCCAGTCAGACCCAGTGTTTCAATCATCTGTGGATCCTGGGGAAGCTTCTGTTTTCCCAGAATCACTTGCCTGCTATGTGCCAGTCAGACCCTGACCTTCCATCACATGTAAACTTGCTTCCATCAGCAGAGCTTGGTGGATTTTGAGTGTAGAAGTTTTCTTAATCGCTCATACCAACCACTGTGCAGGCTCTGGGGATATAGGCTCGGGCCAGGTCTGCCCCAGGCCATTCTCATCTCACAGGGTAGAGACAGAAAAGTTACAGTCAGTAAATGAATGCCTCAGATACACAGGTGGTGGAATTGCCGTCTGTGCTCAGGAATACACAGAGGATGTAGAGAAAGGTGTGACTCATTTGGAGTAAAGACTTGATAGAAGAAGTGAACATTGGGCTGAGCTTAAAGAGGTAAGGAATTGGGGCTTAATAGATCAATGTGTCTCCCAGTTGAAATGAATAAGTTTGGACTTAAATGTGGCTAAGGAGGCAGCATGAGGTGGTGGAACAGTGGTGGCATTAACAGTGTGGGATGACACCATGGGAGAGGGGTGAGGACTGATCAGCCATTGTGACATTTCTCACATATGTTGTAATTCAGATGGAGTGAGGCTGAAGTTGTGATTTCTACCCTGTGTTTTTATTATAAAGTGAGTCTCTTGAAGAAAAGGGAACGTGAGTTTGGGGTATGAAGCTTTCTGAAGAACCCATTCTGGAATAGCGGAGGGTTTAGTTTCAGGTTGTGGAATGCATAGGACAGAGCCCTTCTGTGCCAGCCCTCTTTGGAGGCCTGTATGGGATTTGGGCTGAAAAAGGTTCATTGACCATCAGCCCTCTCTGCACCATGGGTGGCAAAGGCCGTGGTTTGCTGCTGTAGCGACTAATTTGCAAAGCACGTTTCTGTTTCTGCAGCTGCCCTTTCTATAGCAACTCTCTCCGGGTCCCATGGCCACCATCTGAGACCCCGCTGCACTGGGGTTTGCCCAGACCACCAGCCTTTCAAAGGAGGAACCTAGCCCAGCGTCTTGTCTCCCCTCCCTGGGCCATAGTATCCAAGTCCCAGCTTTCAAATTTCAAGTTAGGAACTCTGCCTTCCCTCTCCTCTAAAATTGTCCACTGGCTTTGCATTGCCTGCAGGATAATGATGCCAGCTTCTTGCCTGGGCATTTGGTAGACTGCCTATGTTCATTCACCTGATGTCCTGCATCCCTACACTGGGTCTCTCTGTCTTGGTGGCTCTCCCTCTTGCCCGCTGTTGTAGGTGGGGTTCTCCTAGCGGCAGGGACTGAGATGGGGATTCTCATGCAAATGATTTTTTGAGAGACTATTCTTTATGGAAACCAGGCATGAAGGAGGCAGGAATGGGCAGGACAAAGAACTGGGCAAAGATGTGGGTTCAGTTGTCAAACCTCAACCTGGGGAGCTCTGCAGCCTGCATGGCCCCACCTCGAAGCTGCACCCCCATATTAATCAGCCATTGGCAGCAGGCGGCCACCTGGGTCGGGGAGGTTCACTCTAGAGGTGACACTGTAGCCGCAGCTCCCAGGGAAGTTCTCTGGAGATATGAGCAGCCAACACTCACAGCATGGGGGTGACAGCACTGGCCAGGGCGAGGGGATCTGATCTGGTCAGCTCACCAGAAACTTCCAGTGTGCCCACCAATCAAACTCTGACTGATCCTTGAAGACCCAGACAGACTCTATCTGTGGGAGGTTTTCCCCAGCCCAGGAATCCTCCTTCTGAATGAATGCTTTGGCCCTAAGGGAATATTCCTCCAAGCCATCTCAGTTTGGGGTACTGATTGGGGGAGGGGGGTGTCTCTTTCAGGAATGCCAGCTCAGGTGGCTGCTCTTGTCTCCCCAGAATTCCATAGCCAGGAGGTTTGAAACCCTATCTAGGTTTCTCTCTGGCCTAGCATTTTCTTCCACCTGCCCCCTGAATGTCACCCCACTTGATCACCCATCAGTCCAGGCAGGTAGCCTGCTGTTACCTGCTGCCTGCATGGGCTGCCCTCCGAGGGAGATGAGTTGAAACAAGCATTACTTCTTGGATGACACTCTGGCTGCCACTCAGAATCTGGCAGTTGGTCAATCCTGGCTCGTGTCATTGAGTATCATGGCTTATTGGTGCAACTGTGAAAATTGTTCGGAGGACAGTTGAGGCATTTCTGGTGACTGTAAAGAGCTACCACTTCATAGTTTGGTCTGGAACTAGATTTTGAAAGTTGCAGCCGTAATCCAGTAGTCCCAGAGCAACATTCACTTCCTCAACCATCTTTTCTCCCTTGTTTTCTATTTATTGCGTGCTGCATAGGGGAACAAGAGTAAGATGTGATCTTGCATTCAAGAAATTGATAATCCAGGGAAGGAGATGGGATTAAGACAGTTATGTATAAACCTGGCAGTAATGAAGGGAATAATACGACAAGCAAGGAAGTGCATAGGGCATGGGTTAAGAAGTCAGTCTTTGAAGTTAGAGGGCCTTGAGGTCAGATTCCAGGTTTGTGATTTACTAGCTGTGGGACTTGGGGCAAGTGATTTAATTTTCTTGGCTTCACTTTTCTCATCTGTCAAATGGAAATAACAATAGTACTCACTTTACAGTGGTTTGTGAGGATGAAATAAGAGTATCCCTGTCAAGTATTTAGCCTGTCACAATTGATAAACGTTAGCTGTTATTATGAATGTTATTATTCTTATGGAGGTTTCCATAGAATAGGTGGAGTTTGAGTGAGGCCTTGAATTTTTACAGGCCAGTGAGACTTCCCATGGGGATAAACAGCCTGGAAAGAAAAAAGTGAGGGAATAATTTATTTGGAAATTAGTAAGTGGTGTGGACTGGGGATGTATTGATGAATGCTTGACGGGTTTCTGCAGGAGCTGATGTTGTAAATATTCTCTGAATAACATATAAATATAAGTAATATATAAATAACCAATATATTTATATACAAGTAATATGTAAATATTTTTTAAATTTCTTTGATCTGTAGACGTTGAATTACTTTTATGCATTAACATTCATTTATATTAAAGAATGCTAGTGGGCCTGGGGTCCAAATTTATCTTATTGCAACATAAAAGTAATTATGAGCATATCTCCTTTTATAGGTAAGGATGTACAGAGATTGGCATGCTCTTTAATCTGTGTTACTGGTGAGCCAGCCATAGGTTACATGGGGCTATTGAGCACATGAAATGTGGCTAGTCAACTAAGAGACTGAATTTTTCATTTCATTTCATTTTAATTAATTTAAAGCTAAGTAGCCTCATGTAGCTAAGGGCTACCATACTGCACAACGTTGCAGTCTAGGAATTATTTGGGATATCTGCAGCGGGGAATGCGCAAATGGGAAGCAAGGAGTTTGGATTGGTGTGGGGCGAGGGAGATGTTTCTGATTGAGGGTTCCGGCCCTGTAATTCCAGATGAGAAGGACCACAAAACTCGCTGTTTATTTTGATCAGTATTGTTTCAGAGAAAATTCGGGCAATCTAGGACTAAAGTAAGATGAGCTCCAATGGAGTGCCTTGAGAAATACCAGGCTGATTACTGAGCCACAGGAAGCAATTTTCATAATCAGGCTCTGTTAATAAAGTATAGACCACAGCCAATGTGTACACACAGGATCCTCCCCAGCCCCCTTGCTTACTCTGGCACATAGTACATAAGAGTTCTTTTTCTTCCCAGCTTCAGATTTTAAACAAATGGGGGAAATGCTGTGGTCCCATTGAGGACTGGGAAACCTTACAGCCTTTACTGTGGGTGAGCAGCTAATGAGAAAGCCCTTGACAAGAGCATGCTTTGTGTCCTGGCTTCTGGCCTCCAGCAGTTCATTTGCCTGCTGGGACCACTCTATTCAGATGGCTGGAGTTGAGCAATGGGGAGGGGGCTGAGTGAAGAAACACAGACTTAATCAATCAGGACGATTCAGCAAGATTCCATTTGCATTGAATCAGGGCCAGGGACCTGAGCACCAAGGGAGTGTCTGCATGGAAGTTGACATTTTAATGATTTGATTAGTTTAGAAAGAATATTTTTATGGGTTTGTCATCGATTATAGTAAGTACGGAGTGCAGTTGTTACATGATGATGAACTTCCATTACCTGCCTCAGCTGTGCACGTGTGGTCTGTGCGCCGATTTCAGCCCTGGGCCCTAAGGGTAATCTCGTGCAATCCTCTTAAAGAAAGCGCTGTTTAATGACTAAAACCGTTAATCATATTAAATACACCCCGTGCTCTGGGAAAAAGTGCCCAACAAGCATAAATTTTAAAAAAGGTTTTAAATGAGCTAAATGGGGTGTTTTGGGGAGGATGTTGGGTGGAGGGAGTTGTAAGGGGGGAAGCGAATGGATGAGGAGATGGAAGAAGATAGTAATAATAGCTACAGTAATGGTGCTGTTTATTGATCTCCTCTCTGGCAGGCACTGGGTTGAGGGAGCACCAGTACACGTTGGGCCACACAGAAGAGACTGTCCAACTCCAAGTAGCTTAAACAATAAGGAACATCCCTGATCTCACATAAAGAGAATTGAGAAGGTATCCTGAAATGGTGCTTCTTCTGTGTTTTCATTCTAAATCAGGAGTCCCGTATGTCAGGATTCCAGGGGGACATCTTTGCGATCTGAGAAGGTATCCTGAAATGGTGCTTCTTCTGTGTTTTTATTCTAAATCAGGAGTCCCGTATGTCAGGCAGGATTCCAGGGGGACATCTTTGCGATAGTCTTGTTTTCCTCTAGATTTGGCTGGTTTTAGTGACGTTCAATCTGAGCAGTAAAAATGGAAGCTGGCCCCATCCTTCCAGACCAGGGCAGGTCTAGTTGACTAACAAGGTTCCTGGGAGGTGGGAAATCCCAAGTGGATTCATGTGGCGTCTGTGTTGGTAGGACTCGGGGGTTCCAGATCCACATCCCATTGGAGGCCTCAACCAAGAACAGGCTCCCGCCCTCCACAGGCAGGGAACTTCCTGAAGGTTTTTGTTTGTGAGGACGTGGATAGGGGTGTCATCCCCTCCTCGCACTGCCCGACCACCCATTTGGTTTCTTTGCACAAGTTTCGTGGAATTACATTGGCAAGTCCAACCACCATTACTCGAGAACTACAGCTGCCCAGGGCCCCAAGTACAGAGGTTTTGTGCAGTGACGGGCTGAACTGAAGAAGAAACAACCCGACTCTTTCCTTAGATGTCCTGTTGTTGACCGCACGATTTTATCAAAGCTATTTCATTCATTCCCCTCTACCTGGCATTCTTATGTAAACCAGAAACTGGGAGCTTAGCACATGGCATTGTCCCGGAGAGGTTGGTTTTCATGAAATGTTATATATGCCCTTAAGGTTTACAACTCTTTATTTGACAACCCAGGTTCTCTCTGTACCTGTGGTTTTCTGTGTCCAGAGACTATAACTGAGGTGCAGACATTTTAAGTGTAAAATAAAGCTGTGAGTTACAGAAATACATATTTGCATTGAGATATTCAAGAAAATGGAAAATGACAAAGATGACTAAGCAGGATTTTGTGCAGGAAAAAAAAAGTAGGGTTTGAAGGGTGGGAGAACGGGGGAGTAGAAACAGGACACCTAAGGATGGCAATGACAGCGCCGGCCCTGCCCTCACAAACTGCTGCGTTGTTTCTGAGAGCCGCCGGGGTGGGAGGCCTCTTTAACCCACAGCCGTTGGATTCTCTCCACAATCGTAGGGGGTTTGGAGGTCTTCATTTTAGAGATGAGGAAACAGGCAGAGAGTTTTCAAGAGCAACAGAGCAGATTTTCAAGCCCAAAT
Organism: Myotis brandtii; assembly: GCF_000412655.1. NCBI lineage: Eukaryota > Metazoa > Chordata > Mammalia > Chiroptera > Vespertilionidae > Myotis > Myotis brandtii. The sequence goes on along the minus strand of NW_005371843.1, from coordinate 448,145 downwards.
CTGTTTGGACAAGGAAGCTCCTGTTTCCTCCCGAACGATGCTTTTTAAGCTGTGTTCTGCTGAATCCCAAACATTCTCTAGGGTGGACGCGTGTCTGGGACCAAGTCAGGGAGAAAGGGCTAGAGTGGCTTTGAGACTCCCAACCTCTGCTCTTAGTCAGTTTTATATCTTGAGTTAATACGTACTATTTTTGTGGAGGAAAATGTTCTGTGCTTTAAAAAAAAAAAGTTTATTTTTTATTGTTGACATAATTACCCACCCTGTTCTCCACTTTAAAAAATTAAAACAAAACAAAAAAAGAACAGAAGAGGGCCCACCGCTGTTCTGGACCACAGTGCTTGCTTCAGGTGGGTACCCTTGTGCAGTGAGGAGGGAGCGGAAGTGGGACCAGTTCTGGGTGTTCTGAGCACCCAGCTGGCTGGCTTCCTGTGAAGTCACTGCATTCCCACTTTCATTCAGTAGAAAAGAGCTGAAAGGAGGAGCCTTTGAAAGAGATAGAGGAAAGCAAAGCTGGTCTTCAAGATGAGAAGGAAGGCAAATGGCGTGTGACACTCCTTGGAGGGAATTTCCCAGTAGGCTCTGCCTCTAGAGCTTCCACAATAAAGCTTAATGGGAAGTCACTTCCTGGTCTCAATAGAAGCCCAGGGGGGCTCTCTCCACCCCCTTGTGACTCCCCAGGCTCACTCTGCTCTCTTTACTGAGACCAGGGTCTCTGCCTCCCCCATTCTTGTCTTAGAAAGTCAGCTGTGTTCTGCCTCTGCGGATGGCTCCTCCCTTCTCTTCCTGCAGGCAAGCAACATGCCTTTTCTTTCATTTCAGATGTTTACTGCTAAGCACTCTGGGGAAACAGATGGAGGGAAACAAACCCCCCAAAAGCTCTCCTTAATCCGTGTGTGTGTGTGTGTGTGTGTGTGTGTGTGTGTTTTGAGGAGAGAGGCGGTTCTGAAAATTTACAGGTGTGTCCAGATCAAAGGGGTTGCGAAACATCGTGCTGAAGCAATGCATGTTGAAGGAGAAGGCACAGACTGTTCTGGATGGGAGAGATAACTTTTGTCCAGAATCCCAGACAGGAGAGGAGGTTTTGCTGGTAGGATTGAGGCAGAGGTTCCCAGAGCTGGAGCCAGGAGGGAGGGGAAGCAAAGCCAGGCGGCAGGACCCCACCAGGCCTGGGAACAGGAGTCTGGACTTGTCATTTGAAAACAAAGCAAGAAGAGGCCTGTGGTGTGACACATTCAGAATGGGATAGTGGCCTGAGTTCAATAGAGGGGGCGAGTGTATCATCTTTCTGTGCCCTGTGCCATGCATTGCTTCTTTCATTTGTTCATTCAGCAAGTGTTTTTAGAGCTTATTCTTTACTTAAAATGGGCCAAACCTGGTCTAGGCACATGGGATGCAGCTGTAAATAAGACCAAGTAGGATCCTGTTCTCCTGAGACTTATATCCAGTAGACAAAATAAACAGACAAACGAGCCAGTGCTTAGCTGAAAATATCCCAGAATGGTGAAGACTATGCAGAGAATTAAAATAGGTTTCTGATGTGCTAGAAAGTGACTGGATTTACTAAGGACCAGGAGGCCTCTCTAAGGGAGGGTTCTGGAGGTAAAAGGTGAGTATAGAATATTGCCAATATTGTGAAGGTTGAGGAAGAACGTACCACTGAGAACAGCTAGTGCGAAGGCCCTGAGGCAGGCAAGAGCGGTATGTTCAGGGAACAGTAAGAAGTTTGGTGTGGTTGGAGTCGAGTGAGCAAGGGGATGAATGTTAGGTGTGTTCATTTCATTTCCCTGTGGAGTGTCCCTGAGCGTTACTCAGCCTCTCTGTACTGCTGTGCCCCTACTGCTGGCTCTGGGCTTCACAAGCTCCACAACTGGATTTTGGGTGTCCACGGATGAGAATCCAAGATCTTCCATTTTATGTTTTCATTTTTATCATAATCTTGACAGTCATAAAAGTATTTTCTGTGTCATCTTGATCACCCTAGGACTGAGCAGAGCTGTGGATTTCATAACCATTTCTATGTTTTTTGCAACTGGCTTGTGCCCAAATGAAAGCCCAGGATCAGGCCATGGTTCATGTTTGAATAGAAGAAAAGGGGCAGGCGGAGTGAGCCATCCAGAGATGTGGGTGTGCCAGACCCACGAACCCGGGTGAGGCAGTCAGGACCACCTGAATGTTGCAAGTGGGACTCGCATTTTTACATGTCAGCTCGCCACTGTAGAAGCAGTTTTAGCGATGGTACCCTGTAGCTTTTTCTCCCCTGCTCCCAGACTTGGTAATTGGATTTAGATACCAGTTAAGGCAACTTTTAATGCCTCCAAACTAGCCTTATCATCAAATGAACAAAACACCTTTTCAGATTTACCCAGGGGACTGCTCAGTGCAATCAGCATGAAGGGCTTGCTTCCTGGTCTACATTTTGGTTAAGCTGAGGTCTGATTACCTTGAACCTGCAAACAAAAACTTTGAAGTTTCTAATAACTTCTTGTTCCACCAGCTTAAGTAAAAGGAAGTTAAAGCACCAAAAAGCCTCTAACACAGAACCTACCAGAGCTCTTTCGTTCTCCCTCCGCATTCCACGTGGGCCCGTGGGTTTCAGCACAAAAACAGGATTTCAAAGGAAAATAATTTAAATTGCTTTGGCTTTGAAAATTGTGTGTTCGTGCATAGGGAGTAACATCGTAATGAAAATAGATTAAGTAAATGCATTAACCCATGGGCTTTTTCTTCTTCAGATAGCTACCTAATACCTGCCCTCAGGTGTTTTCTTCTCTCTTCTTCCTAATCTCCCCCTTTCTTCCTCCTTCCCTTTCTCCCCCCCACCTCCCACACACTCACCCATATATATCAATGTAGCTTGTAATTTAGAAAGATGTATCAAGTCCTGATATTGCATTCTAGCCTGTTCCTAATCACGCCTTCCCTGCAGTGTGTGCACAGGAAATGTACCCATATATCAATCTGCTCGGCTGCTGAGGACGTGTCAACTTGTCATGTTACTTATATAAATATAGAAATACATATTTATCTCGATAGACATTTTGCCATCACAGCCTCTTCTCCACTCCCACAGCCTCTAGCCTAATCCATTTCTACAAATGATTTTGGGGGGTGGAGGTGGACCACATGTGGATAGTCAAGGATATCAGTCTATCAGAAATAAAGAAGTCTGTGTGAGTGTGTGTGTGTGTGTGTGTAAATGTCCTAGTCTTTTGGATATATGGGTCAAATAATTAATTTGCATTCAATGCCTAGAACTGTCTTCATAGCCTGGGGAGAAATGCTGGTTGTCAATAGTGGTGCCTCCCCACCCCCACTCCCAATTTTATTTGGTGTTTCATCTCTTTCTCTCAGTGTGTGAGCATCTCAAAAACATTGACTAGTCTGCTTGTGCTGGGGAGAGAGGGATGGCAGTGAGTGACAGGAAATCTCGTCCTTCTTGATTAATGACAAGAGCCCCCATTTGGTTAACTCTTCTAGGCTCCTAGCAAGCACATAGCTACAGACAGATATCCATGTGGAGATAAGCATGTTACCGTGGCTGTGCAAGCTTTGCAGTTAGGAACAGCTGGGTAGGTTTCATCTTTGGCTCACTGCTTCAACCCATCCCCCTATGGCCCTGATAGGAACAGCTCTGGGGATTCAGGCATGGTGACTTACCAGAAAAAAATCTGTTGAGTCTGCTTATAATTCTTTGATTTTTTTTGGTCATTATTTTTCATCGGTTCATTTCTTCAACAAATATTAAATTCCTAGTCCATGTCTAATAACTGCTTTTCTGGCTAGTCTGTGAGTATGACAATGGAAGGACCATGAGTATTGTTTATTGTTGTGTCACCTGTGTCTTTCACATTGCATAGCATGTTCATATTTGTGCATGGAGTGATTGGGGAAGTGCTCAGAATGTGACGCTTCCTGTGACCTATGTTTAGGTCACCTGCCTGTTGTTGTTTTAATATTTTATGATTTTTTAATTGGTTTTTAGAAAGAGAGGGGGGGAAGAGAGAGAGAGAGAGAGAGAGAGAGAGAGAGAGAGAGAGAGAGAGAGAAACATCTACGTGAGAGTGGAACATCAATCAGCTGCCTGCTGCGCACCCCCCACCAGGGACCGAGTCTGCAACCCCAGCATGTACCCTGACCAGGAATTGAACCAAACAACCTTTCTCTGCACGGGACGACACCCAACTAACTGAGCCACACTGCCAGGACCTGTAGATCATTTTTGAGCTTGTGTCTAGTGTCTGTATTTTATGTATGTTTCTTTACCTTCCCTGCAGTAGCTCTTTCTTGAGCTCAGCATCATAGACACTGCAAAACAGAACACTGCTTAGTCAGGCTTAATCCATAAACAGACTGCACTCATTGAGCACTGACTGTATACCCAACCCTCTTCTAGGCACTGCACATGCATGAACTCATTTCCTCCTCCTAGGGACTTAGGAGGTTTATGCCTCCATTAGCACCTCAGTTGACATAGCCAAAGACCAGGACGGATTCAGACTTAGCTCAAGTGATCCATCATAAAGGAGGTTTATTTAATCAACCTGGGGCTCAGTTATTTCAGTTTTCGATTTGGCCTCGGGCTTTTGGTTTGTGTTAATGGGAGCATAACTCAAAGTCCTTGGCCTTGTGTGCCTGTTTTAATCTATGTCACAAGTGCTTGCTCCATAAAGAAATGGTCTCACTTTTACTTTTCTCTTAAAAGAAAATTCTACTCTGTGATGCATTGGTTTATTCTTCTTGTTTTTGGAATATTGACTGATGTGTCAAGAGACCCTGTGGGCTCTGAGCACAAGCATCTCCAGTCATGTCTGACAGCCACGCAGGCCTGCCTGAGGTTCCCCATCGTCGAGCACTATGGGGCAGGAGACTTGTTACTGCTAATTTCTCTTGGATGTGAGATCTGAGCCAATTGCCAGTTCAGTTTCCCTCAATTGTTGTGTTCTAAATAAATGTAATTGCTCATATTATCTTTCCTTTTTTCTTTTTTTGGCGATCCGTGTTTTTCCAATTGTGTTCTAAATAAATGTAATTGCTCATATTATCTTTTCTTTTCTTTTTTCTTTTTTTGGCGATCCGTGTTTTTCCAGAGAGGCATTCCTTCCTTAAAAGATTAAATTTTTTTTTTAACTTTTTGAGGAAGTTTAAACAAAGCCAGAATTTTTAGATTCTGCCCTTAGTGAGATTTTATTTTGCCTGTTTTGCTCATTGACTCATTCATTCATTCATGCATACATGCATGCATTCAACCACATATTTACTACATGCCAGCAGCGTGCCAGGCACTGTGCATAGGTGCCAATTTCCAGTTATGAGCCAGACAAACTCCTGCCCTGGTTCTTTGGACTCATCAAATGGAACTTAGAGTAGTTGACAGAACAGTGGCCTTGGTTTTAGCTATCTTCCAACTGTTCATTGGAACCAACTGTGCATGTTTTGATGAGTCACCCAAACGTCTGGCTCTTCACCTGCAAAATGAGGCTGTTGACCAGATGTCATCTGTCAACTCCAAAGGTGTAAGATATTTATGATAAGGAAGGTGCCCATGCAGTTAAGATCTGAGGCAGCTTTCATATCAGTCCTGTTCACTAAGAAGGAAGTTGCCTTCTCAGCTGGAGGCTGTACTGAATAAAGGACATCCCCTGTTTTGCTTCTAGGGTTTCTCCTTTGACCATGGTGGCCAATGTGAAAGAGAGCTGTCCATCATCCAGTGACTAATGCAAGCAGAACCAAGGATGTAATTCATGGGGTCTAGCACAGAGTGAAAATGCAGGCCCCTTGCTCAAAAATTAAGAATCTCAAGACACAGGAGAGCATTGAACCAAGCCAGGGACCCTTCGGTGAGCACAGGGTTTCTGTGTCACTGCATGGGTCACATGCCCACATAGCCGCTGACCCTGCCTGCAAATGAATCTGATAGAAGTAGCTTCCTGCTTTTGTAATCAGAGTAAGTGGGTACATCACTGTTTCAGAGTATGTTGTTTTTGTTATTATTACTATAACTGGAGGCCCAGTGGACGATCGGAGCCTGCCGGCCAGGGGGAGGAACCGAGAAGTTGGCCATTTCTGCCCGCTCACTGGCCCCACCCTCCCACCACCAGTTGCCCTCTGTGTGTGGGGTGACCTGTGGGGCGACCAGTGGGGCGGGGGCCTTGGTCTGGCGCTGCCCACGTCCACTGCCACCCACCCCTAGTTCCCCGTTCCCCATCTGGCGATCAGGGCCTACGGGTTGGGGGCAGCTCCTGTGTTGAGTGTCTGCCCCCTGGTGGTCAGTGGCCATCATAGTGACTGGTCGTTCCACCATTCAGTTGATTTGCTTATTACCCTTTTATTACATAGGATTATTTTAAATGACACTGCCCCCTCTGCCCACCTTCTCTGGTGAAGGTATGAACTCCTTGAGGCAGGGACTACAGCTGACTTAGTTCATGATTTCCCTGCTCAGATGGCTTATAATGGCTTATAGTGGGCCAACACACATCTATCTGGCCTGATGTGTGTTGAATGCAGTGAATGCAATGGTCATTTCTTGTAAGGAGAAACTGGGAATTTTCAGTTTTTTTGTGTGCAAGAAAATTGAGCTTTAAAAATCCAGTTAAAAGCCTAGCCAGTGTGGCTCAGTGTTTGAGCATTGATCTATGAACCCAGGAGGTCACTGCTCCATTCCTAGTCAGGGCACATGCAGGCTCGATCCCCAGTAGGGGGCGTGCAGGAGGCAGCAGATCAATGTTTCTCTTTCATCATTGATGTTTCTATCTCTCTATCCCTTCCCCTTCCTCTCTCTAAAAAATCAATAAAAAAATATTTTTGAAACTCCAATTAAAATAAGTCAGAGTAAAGTTTAATGAGGTGCTTGTGGGAACTAAGGTGAGCTGTCTGGCAGCGTGTTCTGAAATATTACAGGGTCTGTGTGGCATAAAAGGGAAGATTCCTCAAGCAGTGGGATGGTTTGTTTTGTTTTAAACCGTTCTGATGCAACACAAATCAGTACTTTTAGTGCTTGTTGGGACTTCATGAAAGATGACAGCCAAATAGGTATAGCTAAGAAAATCCGTGAGTGAAATTTATAAGCTAGCAGTGTCCATAACTCTGCATGTACTCTGGGTGATATTTTAAATCAATGGTTTTCTTGTGTAGGGCATAGTTATTACTGTGCATATCCCACAAGGCAGACAACCCAAAAGAGGGCTCGTTGAAGGAGTTATAAATTGCACATATAAACACCTGGACTTTGGAGTGTTGGGGTGAAGCCTCTGAGGTGAGATTGATGAAATACTTTGTGACATTCAGGGCTTTAGTTGCTAGTTTCCTTCTAGAATTTTTGGCAGGTCTTTAACCAAGAGACATCAATGGTGCTGTTATTTTCAATAACCTGGACTCTCTAGGAAAATTTAGAAATCCATCCCACTAGAAGGTAAATGAAGATGTTTATAGGCAAAGCCTTTTCCGTAAGCATGTTGTAGGGTATGAATCTTTTAAGCAGGATCTTTATTCTGTTTCACCTCCTATAGTGTGACTCTGGCTTCAGTGACCCCTCCCCCCAACCCAGTTTCCCAGAAACAAATTATATTTATGAGCTATTGCATTTAGATGTTTGAATTTAGTTGATTTTTTTTTTTTTGCAATAAATGACATTTTATGGATTCATGTCTCAGGCAAACCCCCAACCTCTCCCCCCTACCCACCACCCCATCCCATCCCTGCATCTAGCCTGGACTCTGCATTAGTGATAGCCTGAGGGATGAAATGGCAGGTGCGGGACAGTAGGGGGAGCTTGTCTGAACTGCAGCCAGGAAGGGCATAGAAGAGGAGGTTCTATCTGGGGTAATACCTGGTTCACCTTAAAAGGAACTCCTCTGAATCCTCATTCCTAGGATGACAGGCTATAAAGTAATGGTCATCCTAGATCCATTTGAGGCCAATAAATCTTTCCAAAATATTTTAAATACAAGAAGAGGCAGAGGATTGAGAAAAGAAGAAGTTCTACCACCAGGTGAACTAGAGAGCAGGGTCCAAGTTCACCATGACAGTTGCACTGAGGCCATTGATTAGGTTCTTATGAAGAGGCTCCCAGCTCCCCCTAGAAGCTGAGTGTTGCTGTGCTGGAGGGAAAAGAATTCTGTGTTGACCAGGTGACCAGGTGCTGGCCGGCCTGCGGTCTAGCCCAGGCGCTCTGTGGACTTGATTTGGACCTGAGGCAAATCACTTAACTCTTTGGGTCTCAGTGTCCTTAGTTTTAAAATGAAGATGCGAATGGAGACAACGTAGGAGATAGTTATTGCAAGATACTAGGGACCTAGGGATGGAAGCAGTTTTTTGTTTTTAAGCCCAAATAACGTCAGATATATTCTCCTGGACCTGGACTCTTGTGCCTTCCATAACTGGGAAAGGCTTAGGGAATGTGATGACCTTATGGTTACCTGTTGTCTGCAGGCTTGTTGAGAGCAAGTTACTTTTCTCTGCAAACTTCTACTCTAACTCTGAAATATGCTGCCAAGTTTCCCCTATAATAGTAATTTTTTTTTGGTTTATCAATCCATTCATTCTTTCAACAAAGGGCTAGATGAAATGCCCTGGAAAGAATGTTGAATAAAACAGACAGAGCTCCTGCCCTGATAGCTCATGAGCCTTCTCCTGCCATATGAGCAAAGCCATGGAACACAGTGAGTGAGAGGGGGTGGCATCGAATTGTTAAAGCATCCCCATTTCTAATCTGAAGATACCCACTATGGCAGGGGCTGGCCTGCATGCAGTCCCTTCCTATCTAAAAGATTTCACATCCATCTTTTGGGATATTTTCCTCCAGGGAAACATGTCTCTGTGTTTATAATGAAAATCATTTCGGCACCAAAATTAACAGACCCTAACTTGGGTGTTTTAGTTCATTAGGGAAATGAGCTGCAGAGTTTTGGGCGTCCCGTAGTGAGCCCATTACATGTCAGAAATGGTGTACATTTCAAGAACCATTTACTTATGGGCTTTATTAATCACTCCTAGCTCTGATAAAAACTCCCTTTGACTTGGCAGACTCCAGTATGCAGAAGAGAGGGGTGTTGATTTTGCCTAATCTTTATCAAACTTGGGTTAGGTTTTATATCCTTCAAGTCATACCGAACCAGATTTCTCCTTCCTCCCTGCCTCTCTTCCCTCCAGGTCTGTGGTGCACAAGCCATTGTTTCTCTGGGTTCCCTACTTTACCTGTTTTGGCTTTAGTGATAATTTTTTTCCCCAAAGTACATGATGTCACCAAGGAGATCAGTAGTATGCACCTGGTCCAGTAATTGCTGGCAACTGCTGATTGCCTTTTTGCTCAGAAGATTTGGAAAGATGTTGTATAAAGGAGTAAACAGATAATTTCCTTCTAGCTTCTGTGAGCCATACAACCTAAAGGGGATTCCACTCAGTTGGCTTTTATTAGCAGCAAAATACCCCCCCCCCCCCCGCCCAATAGACAGTTGCTCTGGAGGGTAGCTGATGACATAGAAAGGAAATTTCTTAATTGTGTGTGAACTATAGATCCAATTGGTCGCTCCTTGTCCATATTCTAAAAATTCTAGACCAATGTCATGCACAGAGAGAACAGTCACTTTTTAAGTAGAGACAGAAAAGGAAAATTTTCCCAAACCAAGCAGTTTTAGAGTGGGCTATATGAATTTACTACTTAGTTTCTTAAAATGCAGATTGTGATGCAGTAGATTTAAGTTTGAGTCTGAAATTGCTCATTTCTCACAGGCTCCCATGGGATGTCACTTCTGATCCAAGGGCCTCCTTTGAGTACAACCGAGGCTGCTCTGGGACCAGAGCCCCATGGTTCTTACTCCCCAATATGTCAGTGATGGCTATGCTTTCCTTCTCCCTCTAACGTGGCCCCTAACACTGGTTGTTTGCAGAGCTCCTTCCCACTGAGCACCCAAGATGCTGTATCAGAATCATCTTCAAAGGACTTACTATGTAGAGTTTCAGTACAGATTATATTTGGGGGAGGGAACAGAGATGGAAGTCACCGTTACTTCCTGTTGCTTCTCTAAGTCAATTAAGCATATAGGAAATATCCAAAGTCCCACCCAGCATTAGTATTAGGAAATGTTGCTCTTTATTCTGTGATAAGTCTCGAGAATGTTCATTGCAGCCGACAATAGAAACTGACTCTGGGTGAACCCACCAGACAAAGAAATCACTGAAGAATTTTGGACAGTTCACAGCATTGGCAAGATGTTAGGACTCGGCTGGAAATAGTGGTTGGAACCCTGACTGGATTCTGGTCAGAAGCAGCCCAGGTACCCTGAATGCTGGGCAGTGCCACGGCTGAGTGCTGTTTCTGATTGGCCACCTTAGGTTCCATGTCTGACCCCGCCTGGCCTAGGGGGATAAGTGGGGAGAGAAGCTGACCTTTTTCTCCTTTTATAATGAGAAACAAACCCTGTCCTCCTCATCATGAAGAATTCCTCAGTCGTAGAAAAGAGGGACCAGTTATTACGAAGCCCCCCAAATGGTAGATGTCCACCGTAACTTTCATGCTCATGAAAAGTTGTTAGCAAAAGTTTCTCCATGAAACCAAAGTTGGCTACCAACCAATTCTAGTAACAGCAATTTGCATCTCTGTTCTGTTAGAGTCCTGACTTCTGATAGTTTCTTATTAGAGTCTCTCCTTAGGAAAGTACTGTATATGTTTTAAAGCATATTGTCAGGTTTATGTTACATTAGACCAGGAGAGATAAAACCAGTTGACCTCTTCAAATGAGTGGGGCATCCCCTGTCTTTAGGAAGGGAGACCTGGGGGATTGCAGGGAGGCCTGTTGGTGTGGAAGAGCTAAGGGTTGTGTGGTTCAGGAGACCCCAAGTCGGTTTCCGGAAGACGTCTCCTTTCCAGCAGCGGTCTCCCCTGAAACAAAGTGGATTAGCTCCTCTGGCAGCAAATCCAGTTGGCAATTGAACATTTACAGTTCTTACAAGGATTTAAGTGAAACTTTTAAAGCTACAGTAATTGTAACTGGGTTTAAAAAAAAAATCTGTAAAGCAAGATAATCCCATGTGGAGTTTGAATGTATAGTTCTATTTCTTTTATCGTGAATGTTTTCCAGGCAGATTAAAAGTTTTTTGAATGTTGATTATGTATGCAAACATTATAATCAAGGATAACTTGCATCTATATGCTCTCATTCTCGTTTCGCTTTCTCTTCTTCATCTTCTCCTGTGCCCTATGGGAATGGGATCACAGACGAAGAAATAGAATTTGCATTTATATAAATAATGCCCAGGCTGTTTGGAAAAAAGGCTCCCTGTGGAGGGCACAGTGTCTGGAGATGGCATGTTCTGCCTCAAATCTAGGTTTGGTTAGGAAACAGAAAAATGCCTTTTATTTGTGTGGACATCAGAGTTTGCTCAGCATCTTTACATCTGTTCCATCATTTGATCTTCACTCCAGCCCCGTAAAATTGGCTGAATGGGTGCTTATTATCCTCATTTTGCCAATGAGGGAATGATGCTCAGAAGAAAGCATCTAGATGACAGATGTCTAACTAGTGTTCATAGTGACATCCTCCAGTAAAATTGTTGTCACTATCAAGTGTATGAACTGGCTGCTCTTTTCTCTCTTTGGTGAATAAGATGCCCCAGTATGTGTCTCCTTGGGTCTGTCTCTGAGAGGCCTCGTGACACTTAATAAATGGCATGTGCATGATGCCCCAGGATCCTCAGATAAAAGGAGCACCTGTTAGCATTTACTAGGAAAGTGGCAGGGCCCTTGTTGTTAATGACCCTGGTCAGTGGAGCTCCAGGCTCCTGGGCTTTGCTTGAAGTCTTTACTAGTCATTACTGCCAGGAAGTGCACCCACCAGGATGTTACTTTATAAGCTGTAAGTGCATTTTTAAAATAGGCCAAGGAAAGTAGAAATCAGCTTTTTGATGCAAAATGTGGAAGGATGACCTATTGCTGTGATCCTGTGTTCTACATATTTGAAGTTAAGAGTTTGTTCAGAATTTTATGTCTCATGTTTTAGGGGTGGGAAGTGCCTGTAGATCCTGCGATTGGTGGGGTCTTGCTAATATTTTGGAGGAACTAATCGGGGCTCCCACCCCCCTTCCCAGGGCGGCGGGGGCGGGGGGGGCTGTGCTCTGTATCAGAAACTTCTCTTATCCCAGAACAGCTGTGGATAAAATTTCTTAATAGCCATAGATCTGCTTCATCCTCCCTCAAGTAATCGCATGATAGTAATGCTGACCTACTTCGCCGGGCATTTGGGGAGAGTAACTAGGGAATGGTTGTTAGCCATAGATCTGCTTCATCCTCCCTCAAGTAATCGCCAGGCATTTGGGGAGAGGAATTAGGGAATGGTTGCGAAGACGTTTTGGATGTATAAAGGCTTGCTGCAAACACTAACTGCAACAACTAACCAGAAGACAGTGGGGGTGGGGGCGGGGGGAGCTTTCGCATCCCAGGTGGAGAAAAGGAAGGTGAAGTTTGGAGAGGACAAGTGACTGCCAGAGTCACTCCGCCAGTGAGTCTGGGATTCAGAAATCAGTCTTGAGCAGTTTGACCCAGAGTCCAAGGTCTTCGGTCCCTCCCAGGGTCATCCATCCCTGTAGCCTGACATCACATAGACATCGGCCTCATGGGCCTGTTGGTGGTTTCATTACATGTACCAGTGGCACCTAACAGCAAAGCTGTTTCTCAGACATACACACAGAGCACCGATGACTATATTGCTTCACTAGGCCATGATCTTGTGGAAAGAGTTCTTAAGGCAGAGTCCAAACACTTGGACACACTGCTACACTTTCCTAAACCTTGGTCAACTCATCGTAAAATGAGGACCATGACAGTGAATGAGGTTGTTGGGGTGGTGAAGATGGGTGACATATATGCTGCAGAAAACAGGCTTACACATAAATAGTTCTCAGTTCCTTTCCTTTCCTTTTGCCCACAGATTCTTCTCCCCTCCCTCCTTCCCTCCCTCCCTCTCTCTCTCTATTTCTTAGCTTTCTCTTTTGCTGTCATAATAATTCAGAGTCTCTATTGCCAGACTGTGGTTCCAAGGAGCAGAAAAGCAGAATTGGATGTGTTTACAGCATTCTCAAGCTCTTAGGGTGAGAGTTTGTGCTGTTTATAGGCTGTAGTCACATCCCACCCTGGGAGGACCACCTCCCTGGAGCTCTGGAGAGGAGGGGAGCCTGCCAGTAGACAAGTGCCTCACAGGAGGAGGTGGCAGCTGGTGGAATACATTCTTGTCCTGATATCTCTTTTTTCTGGGAGGGATTTTTTTTTAAAAAATCTTTACCAGCGATCCTTCTTGCCCTCCATGCCTTTACCAGTTATGTCTCACAGAGGCCTGTGAAAATGATGGCTCCTCTAGTGTGAACCTGGCAGGAGGCTTAACCCACGGTGGAGACACTTTCCATAGCGGAAATGGAATGCAGATTATGCCCATCACGGGGAAGGCATACTAGGCATCATCCTGGACATACTGTAAGTGAATTCTTCATAAACTTTCTCCAGCAGGAGTTTCCAGGAAAGAACCATGATCTGAGTGGTGGCAAATGAATACGGAGCCCAACTTTGATTTTTTTTTTTAAAAAAGAACCATGATCTGAGTGGTGGCAAATGAATACGGAACCCAACTTTGATTTTTTTTTTAAAAAGTAATAGTATAAAGTTTTAAACATAAGAAATAGAAATATATGTCTAAAAGCTATAAATCACCAGTAATTACATGACTGCAAAAGAGTCTTTTTTTAAAAAAACTTTTTTATTGTGGAGTAATTTTCTACTTATAGAAAAGTTCTAAAAATAATATAGAGATTTTCTTTATGCCTTCACCCAGCTTTCTCTATAGTTAACATATAACCATAGTATAATTATTCCAACTAAGGAATTAGCATTGCTACAATACTATTACCGAAAGAACAGATTTTATTTGGAGTCCCTCTGTTCTTTATTGCTTCTCTTTCTGTTCCAGGATCCCGCACTGCATTTTGTCTCATGGCTCCTTGGTCTCCTCCAGTCTGTGGCAGACTTTCCTCAATCTCCAATGACTTTCACAGCGATTATTTATTTTCACATTCCTTTGCAGTCCTTATCTCTAGTTTGTTTTATAGTTAACAATATTATATTGGAGTGATGTGTTTTTATTTAGCTCCTCAATATAAGAAATATTCAGTGTATGCTATATTAAGTGGTTGGAATTTCTACCTGTAGTAAATTTCAGGGTTTGGCAGTGATTAAATTCTTAAAGCCTTGATAATCACAGAATGAGCGAGGAATGGGACTTCTGGTAGTTTTCTCCAACGACCCTTGTCTTGTCCTGAAGGAAACTGAATGTGGAAGAATGAGGGGACCTGCCGGGACACGCAGGTTGTAATGGTTAAGAGAGGACCCTGGCCTTACTTTGTCGTCATGTGGGAACCTTCCTTAAACCCTCCAAACTTTACCCATCACACTTGGAGTTAAATCCAAGTCTTGTTACCAGCATCTACGAGGCCCTCAGAGACTAGCCTCAGCCGGCCTCTGCTACTGCACCTCTGCTATTTCCCCACCTCCCTCATTATTTTCCAGCCTCACTGGCCTTTTCTCTTTCTCAAACATTCCAAGCTCATTCTTCCCTCCCACCTCAAGGCCCTGCCTCTTGTCATTCCCTCTGTTTGTGTCACTTTCTGACTAATCTTTACGGCTACTTCCTTCCTTCTGCCCATTTTGGCCTCTACTCCAATGTTCAAGGATGACCTCTTCAGACCCGACTTTCCTAGCCAACCTTCTCATCATTTTCAATCACTCTACCCTGATTTATTTTCTTCTCCTCGCCTCTTACTGTTGGAGATAACATATTGTTGTTGTCTCTAATTTTTAATGTAAAAAATAAGGGTGCATTGTGTAATACAGTAGTTCTTACCTGTACACATTCAACATTATCTACTGCATTTAAAAATTGCATTTAATAGGTGTCTGCCCCATTCTGATTTTCCTAAAATCTTGCCACTGTAATCCTTGATTTTAATGATAACTATTGACTAGACAATAAACAGGCCTGTCTATGCTAGTTATAAACTGGCCTTGATACATATAATTTGCTTCAATAAGTCTTCCCTGAATCGCTGTCCCTAATAGAATGCGAACTCCATGAGAGTAGGGACCCCATCTTACCCACGACTGTATCCTGAGGCCCAGAACTCTGCCTGGCAACTAAGAAGTAGCTCAATAAATACCTAATAACCCAGTGAGTACATTTTCTCAGAGTGAGGGTTACAGGAAGAGGGAAGCTGTCCTTACCTTTCTTTTGAAGCATTTGAGAAGAAACCTTTCCTGGGTCAAATAGTCAACTCAATTTATTGGAGGTCCCTGTGCCAAGCACCATAATAGCCTTTTTGTTAAAGCTCTCCCTCTCTTTGTCTTCTGTTTAACATGAATAGTGTAAGGGACCGCTAGCAAAAGAGAGGAGCATTTCAAAGGCATTTACATTAATGTTAGCTCTACCACTAGGCCTTTGGTGTGTCTTCTTGGGGAAATCCCCCTTTCCCTTAAAGATGTTATAGGACTTCTCTTTTCCAAACATTTGGAGTAGAATTAGTCTTTAAAGGATAATAAAATGCATGGTTTAAGCACATTTCAATTACTTCTGACAGCTCCATTATTACTCCATTGTCATAGGAGAGGCAATCCAGGGCTGTGAAAGGGCCTTTGCCAGCAGATCAAAAGAACGGAAGTGCAGAAGGCACTCCAGATTCACCAGGCTGGAACAAAAGGCCATCCATTTCCTTCCCCTAGGCATGTGCCCCACCCCCGGCTAGACTTTAGATCTGGATGGAGACCTGTTTTATTTGAGAGCTGGACAGGCTTTCATTGTTTAAAAAAATTTTTATGCCGTTTACTTAGCCAAGTCCTTTGGCATGATTAATAGAGGCTGCTAGAGACAAACCTGCTATAATGGCTAGAAATGAACAAAACATATGCAATCATGACCTAAACTAAGAGTATGAGGAAGAAATGCCACATCAGGCCATTCGGATGCAATTAGAAATATAAAACTACCCATTTCATTTACAAGACAGAAAATCATTCCTAGCATATTATCTTTCTAATGGCTTCAGTCCATTTGACAGATGAGAACAATGGAGTTCAAAGAAATCAAGTAGTCAGCAATAAAAGGTGAACTAGAGTCTTTTAAAATTTATTGTTATTGGTATGCAATCATGACCTAAACTAAGAGTATGAGGAAGAAATGCCACATCAGGCCATTCGGATGCAATTAGAAATATAAAACTACCCATTTCATTTACAAGACAGAAAATCATTCCTAGCATATTATCTTTCTAATGGCTTCAGTCCATTTGACAGATGAGAACAATGGAGTTCAAAGAAATCAAGTAGTCAGCAATAAAAGGTGAACTAGAGTCTTTTAAAAATTATTGTTATTGGTGGGGAGCTCTCTGAGTTGCCACCTGTCGCTGGTAGAAGTGGGCTTCTTGTGATGTCACGAGAAAAGGAATTTTCTGAGACCCGCATGGGAGAATGAGTGATATTTATTTGTGTGGAACCAAACCCCTGAGTTTCCGAGGTCCCCTCTCCCTCCAGGCCACCATGGAAGAAGTCCAGCTGTGTCTTCAACAGTATTAAAGCTGTTGCCCCAACTTTTCATTCCATATGTGTACAGTCCAGTCCAGCATTGGGCTAGCTTAATTTGTGTTCCCAGCTGCAGTCCATTGTGTGTGGGATCACATGGCTTCCAGGGCCACATGGCTGTGGAGGGAACACAGGTGAGTGCAAGGAAGCAGAAGCAAAACCAGAGGAACAAGAGAGAGAATTCCTTTGTTTGTAGATTTCATGTGCTTGCATTGGCTCCACCTCCTCTAGCCAATAATCTTTGGGCCAGTCTAGACTGACAGGCAAGCACTATACTCACTCACTCCCACTTCATTGCCTATGCATCCATCTCCCCCTTTGTTGGACCCTAGTGATTTGCAGGGAAAGGACTGGTGGTTCCCTGGGGAGTGTTAGGTTGCAGCTTCATGGTGAAGCTGCCCAAATGACCACTCTTATAATGTCTGACCTCCCCTTTGCTTCTTTCCTATTATTAATACCTAGCTAATTACAATGGTAACATTATGAACATAAATGTATTTGAACTTGATTTAGTGAAGTGTATGAAGGATGAATAAATTCCAAAAATGCTTGCTTGTTTTGAGTTCCTATTTTGTTTTATGTTTAGTTCAAGTTCATAAAATAACCAAACTTAGGCTGAGAAACAGTCCTTAAAGAGAAGGGCCACATACGGAGCCAGGTAGCCATACCTTTCTGTCACCAACTCAGCTATTTGTGATTTGGGTTCCTTAAATATCTCTTTAGACCACAGTTTCCTTTATCAGACTGGTTAGTTCTAAGTTTTTATCATGGTCTGGCCCTACTGTAAAATGAATATTTTAGAAGCTGATTTGTAAGAAATATACAGCAGTTTTAAATTTCACTTAATTTTTCTAGTTTGGAAAATAGCTCACTTAAGGAAAGAAATATCATCTTACTAATGCTATATGAATGATGACGTTTATTTGCTTGAAGAGACTTTTCTTGTACACAGTATTTAGATTTATTGATGCCAAATTATACCAAATAAAACCAAATTAACCAAAGAAATGTTAACTAAATTAGTGTGAATGTAATGTTTGGCTAAAACGAGCCAGGAAGTCATCTGTTTAAAGTTTAAGCCTTATTTGACAAAGAGAAATGCAATCCATGTTGATAGATTATCACTTGACATTACAAATGGTGAAGAAGTGTATCTGCCTTCTTTCAAATGTTTTATAGTCAATGGAATCTTAGTGTCCAGGTGTAAAAAACAAACAAACCCACGGGTGGCTGGTGTATTTTATAAGCTTATAAATACCTGGATTACTAACATGTTGATCAGCAAACTTCATAGATTGTTTTAACAAATAAGAGCCTCCTATTCGTGGATAAATAGTTTCCCATTCATTTGTTTTTGAAAATGTGAATTTCATCAGGAAGACCTGGGATGGATTTTTACCAAGTTACATGTGTGTGGTATGATAGTGAACGGCACAGCATAATATAGTATCTCATTTCCCATTATTAATAATCAATAGAGCCTTTTCTTTTTAAGTGTCACTACCAAAAGTGCTGGTGTGCTCAGCAGTAAGCAATTACAGAACGTTACTGTAAAGTAATGGTGTTTCCACTAATAACTAAAGTCAGAGGATGGGCAGGAAACACACTTATTATCAGAAAAGGGCATCAACCTGAACCAGACAGAGGCTTTGTGGATCATTCCTCCAACCATTGGCATACGGCTCTGATGCCAGGAACCAGAACAAGCATTTCGTACCGTTTGAAAGCTGCAAAAAATAGGAGGGAGGGTGGATTGAGGTTGTTGATGGCAAGACCTAGACCCATATAGATGGGCTGTTTGTCTTAGTAGCTACTCAGATGCGACGATTCATTTTCATCTGTTTGTGTTCAGGCAAGAATCTGGATATTGGCAGACTTGCTAGGTGGAAGCATTTGCTCTGCTGAGGCAGTCGTGTTTGATCTGAGAATTGTTTGGGGGCGGGGGTGCAGGGAGGAGGATGTCCCGAAGGAATTCTATGAGGATTCTGTCCTTTCATGAGAATTCAGAGCTATTTATGGGTGGATGTGCAGGGTCAGGCATGGTCTGGGCCCTCATAATACTGAGGGATGAGGGAGACGTGCTGAAATGGTCAGTCTCTTCTGTTTGGTTTCTGCACTTGGATTTCTCCAAATTTTAAGTAATAGCAGTTCCACATTAACCAAATAAGATAGAATGGGTTTGGGGGAGGGGATAAAGCCTGTGGGACATGACCTCTGCCTTCTGATCTTGTAACTCTGACAGCTGCTAATGTTACCACTGTTCTCCTTAAACTGGGTGTAAAACATGCACTATTTTCCCCCCAAGAAGACAAGTATTTTCTCTGTAAAATATTTTTTAGTCATTAATTTTTCAGGTGATTATGGGTGTACATCATCTTTTTTTGGTTTTGAGGTGTAAGTTGTATGTAAAATGTTTAATTGTATGTAAGTTCTGGGCACTAAGGAATTACATAGAAAATAGTGCATATGTTAGGGCAGATTTTGGAATTGTGTTCTGAGGTTATAAGGTCTTGGAGGCCTGTCATTTGGGAGGATATTTATTCCTGGGGGAGATGAATAGATTTCAATTGATGGCAACTGAGGTCAATTGGTAGTAGCCTCCTGGACTGTTGTGTTGAGGATTCTGAGGGCTCCTGAATTCAGTGGGAAAGATATCTATTACTTAAATCTGCCACGGGCATCAGTCTTGTCATGTGCTTGTCCATTGCTGGTTTATCTACTCCTCTTACATGAGACTGATTGAGCAGTATTTAAATGCATTCTGAAACAGTGTTCCGAAAATTAAGTCAAGTCAATCAAAATTGAATACTTGTTGAGCACTTAACGTGCTGTGAGGAAAACAAATATGCAAAGTTAAACTGAAGCATTAGATAAGACATTGAATGGTAGGGAATGCTCAGACAGTGACTATAAGAATTAGGAAGAAGAGAATACAGGGCAAGAGTCAGGAAAACCAAAGCTTCTGGGATACCAAAGAATGGCAAAGGGGAAGCCATTCCTCCATGAAGGGGGCTTTATGTGAGCAAAGGCAGCCAGCAAGAAGTGCAGCCTGTTCAGAGGACTGTGTGGACAGCAGCCTATTTGGAGTGACCGTCTGTGACTGGGAGAACATGGGGCCACCAGCTAGGAGAGGGCCTTGGAAATGAATTGTTTTCATGGCTTTCTTCTTGCTCCTCTGCTTTAGACTACAGGGCCCTAACAGGTAAGAAACTGGTTATCAGCAAAGATGTATTATGCTGCCCACCCTGTTGTAGGCACCATATTAAGATGACAAGGCTTAGTATGGACTCTAACCTGGAGGGTTTATCAAAGTGGAGTATGAATAGGGAAGGAAATTACTTCCTATTCATATCTGTATGCCTCTTTAAGGAACTCCCTATACAGAGGCAAAAACTGAGGTTCAAAATTGTTGTTTAAGTTCTGCCAGCAGAGCTAGACTTATTAATCTATATCTCTCACACTTGAATTATGGTGTCTTTTCACCTGAGTTCTTGTAAGTACACTTTGGTGAAGTGAGCTATTATGGGCCTTTTTGATTTAAACTCTCCTTTGCCTAGAGCTAGAGTTAGAATGTCCTTGTAGTTCTTTTTGAAAGTCGTTTAAAGTAAGCATTTATATGTAAGTATAATATACACATAGAAAAAATCCACAAATCATAAGTTACAACTTGACCAGTTTCCTCAAAGTGAACACACCCTTTGTAACCACTACCTAGAGGAGGCTGCTTTTATTTCACTTACTTAAGGGGAGTGGAAACTAACCTTTGGGTAATTTTTTTCTGGACACTTCTCCCTTCCTCCTCTTTCTATACCATTCCCTTCTCCCTACCCTTCTTTCCGCTATTTCTTCCAGGCTAAAGTGTTGCCTTGGGTTTATTGATCATAGAACTTTGTTCCAAGGATTGTCATGAAGTGATGAGCTAGAGGGGACAGGCCCTCTTCTGGGCATCACCTGAATGATGAATATGAAAAATGGTGGCAATCACACGTGGTGATTTAATTCTACTTCAAGTCACATTCTACTAATAATTACCATATACCTAGAATGTGGAAGACACTGCGATATTTTTTAAAAATATATTTTTACATATAAAGAAACTGAAGTTCAAAGAGATAAAGTGACTTACACAAAATTATGTACAACCTAGTACGTTTCTTTACACACATCCATTCTTTTCCTTTAAAAAACACTACAGTTGCCTGGAAACTGAAGTTCAAAGAGATAAAGTGACTTACACAAAGTTATGTACAACCTAGTACATTTCTTTACACACATCCATTCTTTTCCTTAAAAAACACTACAGTTGCCTACTTGCACCTTCACTCTTTGCTAAACATAAGTTTGCATGCTTAAAAATAAAAGTAAATTAACAATGAATGGCATAGACACCCCAGGTTTGTTATAGGAACAGCTTTTTCTCCACTGTCTTTTTTAGAATAAGAACTCTGATTCCAGGTAATTGCAGTCCTGGAAATAGGACAGTGTCGTGTTTTGAGAAGCGGTTCTCACGTTTCCTCATCCCTGTAAGAGCTGAACTTTGCATCCTCGTTTAGTAACACTATTGGTCTGAAGCTGTTGCAACTGGTTTTCTTAGCAGAACCAGAAGTTCCTGAGGAGGCACTGGCAAGAACTAAATCAGATTTCTTTGTGGTCTAGTTAATTAAAAAACAAATTTTGCCCTGGTTGGTGTGGCTCAGTTGGTTAGATGTCATCCTGTGCCCCAAAGGGTTGCCAGTTCGATTCCCGGTCAGGTCATATGCCCCACTTGCTCAATCTCCCGTGGGGGCATATGTGAGGCAGCGGATCGATGTTTTGCTTTCACATCAATATTTTTCTCTCTTTCCCTCTCCCTTCCTCTATCTCTGAAGGTTAGTGAAAGATCTTTAAAAACAAAACAAATTTTAAGAACTTTAGGTCAGTTACTGTCCCTTGAGTATCCCATATTCCTAGGAAATATTTTACATACCCTTTGAATTGATACAAATGAAATTCAAAAGAAGGGCATCCAAGACTTTGTTTTCAATTTCTGTCATTAGAACAACTCTTACAGTTTGAGGTTTTTAGAGTGAAAGTCTACTTTATTATGTTTATTTAGTGCCTTCTCATGCCTTTGCTAACCCAGGAATAGTACCATGACCATATTAAGTCTGTCCTTAGAGTCTTGATTAGAGGTGTCATTTAATTTGATATTTTGATAAAGACTGTGCCAACTTGTAAGACTAACTTCTCTGGGCAAACAAGAATCTCAACAAGGAGGAAAGGGAGTTTTAGTATAGGTCACTGGAGATTGAAAATAATTTCTAACACTGTCTGACTCCTCTCAGGAGTGCCATTTTGATTCATGGTTAGTTGAATCCATGATAAATCTAAATATTTGTGTGTTTTTTAAAGAGTCATTTCTAACTTGGATGATTTGACACTGTGAAATTTAATAAATGCTCTGATATATTCATAATAAACATATATATTTATTTATTGGGGAGTTTTGGCTCATCAGGGGAGTATGTTCTGTGGATGTCGGGGGCATCCATGGAGCTTAATGAGCACCCCTCCCTTGTTCCTTTCCTAAATATCTTCAGAAGTATTGGAAGGTTCTTTTGCCTTGGCACCTTCCTACTTTCTCTCTTCCTCAGTTTGAATCTTCAAATATAGCCGAACATAATGTAACACTCCTCAACACCACAAGGAAAGATACATGGTCTTATGCTTCCTTTGTGCTGGGCACAGACAAACACAATGTCATGTGCATAAAGGGTTGAATAAATACTGATGGAATGAATGCATGACTTAAGACAGTGAAGATTGTGTTGCTCAGTAGTAATATGCATAGATCTTGGTTCATACCTTTTGTTTGTGGAATAAAAACAAATGTTCCTTTAGAAAGATGGGGACATCAAGGAATGTCTAAGGGACTAAAGAAAGAAGTTCCTTACACTCAGTGTGCTTGTAATGTCCCTCTTCATGTCTGACAATGATGAGGATTCTGTTTAAGGCCTGAGCCACTCCTTGGCCTAAATGGAGGGAAAAAATGAATGGGAGAAGATTTGTAATGGATTGTCTCACCCATGTAAGTTCCCCTTTGGCACAGGGTTCCTAGAAGCTGTAGCAGGCCTTTGTATTGTGTTCTTGATATGTTTTGCCATTTACTTGGTTTGTCTGGGAAGCTTATTATCATAACAATGCATGGCCAAGTATTCTACGTCAGTGTTTTAGTTTTGCCAAGTAGTGCCCTAGTAAGTGCTGGACTCATCACTGCTAGATCTCATTTCTTGCAGATCAGAATTCTGGCTTCACTGGGACTTCTTATTGGGTCCTCTCTGCTTCCATAAAGGACTGAGTCTTTGTAGAGTTTAGTGTCCATCTGAGTAGGAATCAGAGCATGCTCATAATGGCATAACAGGCTTTCAGGTCAGGCAGGCCTGTGCTTGATCCATGGATGTCCTGCTCATTAGCCTTATGTCCCTGGGCATGTTACTTAACCTCTGAACCTCATCAGTACATCCAAGAATGCTATGACCTTCTTCTGAAAGTAACAATGGCCTGAGGAAAAGTACCAATGAAGGGTAGCCTCTGGTTTACTGATAATATACTTTCCCTTTTCTTCTGTTTTTCCTTACTTACCCCTAGTTCCAGGAGCCATCAAACCTACTGTTACTGAAAGTGACTCACACAAGCATTGTGAGGGCAGGGACTTAGAAACAGCAGACTGTGTTGTGGAGGTTGGGTTTCCAGTTAACCTTAGGCCTTTGCTGAATCCAAGCCAAAAGGAGCTGAGTTCAGTCATCTTGGCAGCTGCAACTCAACAATATGTGATAGTTTCCCCTGTGTGTCAGTAGTGGGTGTGATTGCAGGGTAGAATGGATTCCTACCCCAGAATCAGACTTGTGGTGAACACCAGCCTCCAGTGATGAATTTCATGGCATCAGCCATAATGCAGCGCCCTGTGTCCGGCCGTTATAAATCTTGAATGGGAATGAACTCAGTAAGCAACCGTGCCCAGGTATTTTCTGTCAGACAATAACAACACAATAAAATTATTTGGAACTTGCTTTTAAAAACAAAGCAAAGAGCTTCCTCAGAGGATTTCTATGTGTGAAAAGTGTGCAAAATTTATTAAAGTTCATGCCTTTGGAGAATGATGGTGCTGATGGTGCTCTTGCAAACATGATTCTTCTGCTTAGCTGGATGCTTCAAGCCCAACACCCAACTCAGTGTCATTTCTACCCATCTTTCCTCATCTCCCAGTAGGACTTTCCTCCTCCTCCTTCTCCTCCTCCTCCTCCTTGTGCTCCCACAGAACACTTATCTCAAAGCACCCACCACATTATGTAGAAACTAGAAGTCCGATGCATGAAATTCGTGCAAGGGTAGGCCCTCACTGCCTCGGCCCTTGCAGCGGCCCCAACTGCTGCCCCTGCTTCGTCTGGAAGGTCATTCGGATGGTTGTTCTGCTGTTTGGTCGATTTGCATATTATGCTTTTATTATTATAGATGTTTGTGTTGGCTTACCCACTAAGACTAGAGCCCGGTGAAGGCAAGGATCTTCTGCTTGATGCATTCATCTCTTAGCCCAATGTCTAGCATGAAATGGGAGCTCCATCCCCTTTGCTGTGGTTGACCTCACCTTGCCAGTGCATTACAGGACTCTGTTCCTATTGGGATATAACTCCAGTTGGAATTTAGCCCAACACTTATTTGTGTCACATGCAAGGTGTAAGACATTTTGACAAATGGTGTTCTGTGCTCAAATTGCCACATATGGAGAACCATTTTCCTCAGACATATACTTTCCTGATTTTCCAGCCACAAAAGGTGGCATCAACTACAAAACCCCGACAGCTGATAAGCTTTGATATTATGTTGGTTGCGTTTTTCTTGCTGCTTCTTTAAACCATGGGCCTCTGTTTCCTTTGAGACATAATCTTCGGTCTCCCCCTTCCCTCTTGATTGGATTAGGAGATTATGTAGCTGCTGAACACAAGCTGCCTCCAAGTGCTTGTGTTTTAACCCAGTAGGAACCCAGCCGATCCTTTCAAAAGCAACCTTTAAGAAAAACTGATGTCCTGGGAACGTGTTAGCGAGTTGTCACTGTGACTGTGTCAGCGGGCTCATCGCAGAGCAGCTGTAGAATCATTTGTTTTGAGATTGTCTAATTATTTCTTCACCCACATTTCTCTCCTTTCCAGGGACAGGCTGAAGCTGAGCTGGCTCTTCAGTGCAGGAAAATGGGTTCTGAATGCTTGGTCTTTAAAATCGGTCACTTTTCTGTTACATTTTCCAAAATCTTAACACTATATTCAAAAACTGTATTTCTACCAGCTTCTAAAGTTGTAAAACTGTTCTTTAAGAAAACTTGCCTTTCTAGTGTTTGCAAATGTGAACACAAGTCCCACTGTCAGTTTAAAATAAGTGTGTGTGTGTGTTGAGACAGAGAATGTAAATTTAATCCTAGTAAGTGCTTATTCTGAAGATCTCTTTGGGGAAATGTGTGTTTTTCAGTATGGAATAAATGTATTTCAGGAAAATAGAGTAAATGGCCTTTTACTCAAATTGCATTTTTTTATGATAGTGAAAACTTTATTATCTATCACTTTATTTTTCTCCACCTGCAGATTTGGAGGGTAGGAAAAAATAAAACATTTGGGGACCAGTTTTTTGAATCAAAACAAATCAGGAATTTGCAAAACAGTGGTTTCCTGACTATTTACTGACCTGATTGGTATCATTTTCTGAGCTTGGGTGAGCTGTGTTCATTCATTTTTATTTTTCTCCTCAGACTGAGTTTAGTGGGTAATGTGGAAACGATCTACCATAAATAAATTGCTGCAAGATAACAAACCGAATTGGAATTTGGGCTCCATTTGCCTGTTTTTTTCTCCCCTCTCTCATACCCAGCTCTGCCTGGCAAGTCCAGTAGTATGCTTTGCAGGGTGTTTAACATTCTACCTTCCATAGCTTCCTGTGGCCCTCAGCCATTCACGCGCTTGGCAAAGGTAGCAGGGAGGATGTTAGAACTCAGCTTGCCATATATGTATAATTTAACAATGACCATGTTAAAAAGACATGATTTAAATCACACAAAACTCCGAGGACACCAGGATTCTGTTAAACAGACTGCATTTTCGAGCCACCACTAACTAATTCAACATTTCCATGGCTTTGGGCTCCCTGAACTCTTCTTTTCACCAAATTTGAAAGATTGAAGTGAGACAAAAGAGTTGATGTTTAGAACCTCTCCGAGCCCGAATCAGCCTTGTCTGGGGCAATGCACCTGGGATCCCAGTGGCTCTTCCTCCAAACACTGCTCCCCACATATGACTGAGAGAGGCAGGAAGGCAAGTAGAGTCTCCAGCCTGGGATTGAAGAGGCCTGAGAGAGGACTTGGCAAATTTGAAGCTTTGGTTGTGAGAGTCTAGATACCATCACTCTAGGCCTCTCTCCATACAGTGTGGAGTCACAGGGAGATGAGGGGGTATTGAGGAAAGAACATGAGCTTTGGAGTCAAGATAAACGAGAGAGCCCATTTCCTGGCTTTGCCTCCTGGACAAATGACTTTACTTTCCATCTATAAAATTGGAATAATAACAACAACAAAAACTTAGGAAGCACTTCCTATATAACAAGCCCTCTGCTCAATGACATTCTTACAAACCACCCTAGGAGGTAGGCTCTTGCATTCAAAAAGGAGAAAATTTAAAGCTTAAAAATGCCAGCTGACCTGACTGGATGATACTCTTGGAAAACGTTGGATGTGAGATTGAAATCAAGATGTGCTTTAGACCCAGAGCTCAGGATATTAACCAATATGACCATATCGGTTCTTTCAAGTGTCCATTGAGATAATATATGAACTAGCATGGATTCTGGCACATAGTAGGCCCACTGTGAAGATGAACTTAACCTAGGAGCTAGCAGTCCTTGGGGAAAGCAGTGAGGCCCTTAGTTTGTCCCTTAGCTATGAGATCAACACACCCCTTACCTGATGACCAGAGCTTTTGAAATCACCTCCACTCAGGTGGGCGATGTCCGTGCCCTGCCCTGGTGGATATGGCTTAATATTTTCTTTTATATGTTGGGGGTGGGGTGGGGGTGTTAACAGGCTGTAGAAAAAGCCCCATACAGTTACTTTTGTCCTCTATAGGGAGAACAACTAGTTTTGGCTGAATTATTCTGTTTTTAACTAACTACTACTTTGATGTCATAGAAATACAGCCTTAGCCTCATTTTCTTTCCAGTGGGAAAATATAATGTACTTTCACAGCAGGGACATTTTGTGTACAGAGTAGCTGACATCTGGGGCACTGAGGCAGGGAGGACGCGAAACACTGTCCTTGAAGGTGATGATGGGCGCAGGGGCTGGTGGGTCGGGACCAGTGGAGTAAAGAAGTCGAGCACAGTTCATCATTCTCCCTTGAGGATAAGGTCTGTGACAAGGAACCCTTCATGTAAGGGCAGCAAGTGTAGAGGGTGGCTCTTCTGTTTGTCCCCTGCTCTTTCTCTAACTGTAATGAAGAAGACTTTGAAGAAGGAATATTGTGCTGAAGCTTAGATAAGAACCGGCTCTCCACCCGCCTCCCCAAATCCCTCAAGCCACATTTGATTTTAATATTTTTCTTTTGGATTCCATTTTGCTGCTGTGTGAGGGGCAGCAGGTGGGGAGGGTAGAGAAGAGGGTTCCTGGGGAGGCAGAAACCCTTGTGGAAACCGGTTTTATCCTGAGGACGGCGTGGTAATGTAAGCAGCGAGGGTTGGCAGAGGAGTGAACACTGGGATTAACGGCCTTGAGCCTAATTCCCTGACTCCTTTTAAAGGCCAGCTAACCAGCTGGCTCTCCCCTTTTGTTCCATATACTCTCCCTCCCACATCCCCAGGGTTCTTTGTTTTTTTACTTTCTTTTTGGCTGATTTTTATGTTATTCTCTTAATCTGAATTTTAGCACCAAAGAGTGTGTGTGTGTGTGTGTGTGTGTGTGTGTGTGTGTGTGTGTGTATTTACAACAAAGATGCTTAGGAATTAATATAGTAACAAGAAGGCTTTATAATAAAATATGAGAGATGGTTTATTTGCATTCTAAAGTATTCTGTGGTTTTATTTTGGTTCAAGTTTTTTAAAAGTATGCACTTTTGATTGTGTGTGTACACACATGCACATACATTTATGGGTATGTCTGCAAGAACGTGATTTTTCAAGTTTAAATCCTTGATATGTGTATTTCCTGTGAAGTAGAAATAAAACCCAACAAATGATATCAATTCTCGTGATGTCCCAGATAAAATATAAATGCATAACCCGCTTACATTTTAAAATCTTACTGCTTTACTCAAGTGCTCAATTATGTGTTTTTCAGAAACCCATGTGACCTTTAAGGCAGGGAGGCCAGTATAGAAGTACATATCTGTCTTGGGCTGTGCTTGTGGGCTCCTAAAGGTACCAGTGTACAGGTAATGAGCATCACTTTGGGTGTGATGGAGTCACCCGGCAGGAAGTGAAAGGGGGACTTACTCCAGCAAAGGAGAACCTGCCTGTGTTCCCAGCATGGAGCCTTTGAAGTGGGGTCAGCAGGAAAGGAAGAAAACGCAAAGCCAGCAGACCCGGGAAGAGGAGCGCATTTCTGGTTGCCTAGGTATTCTGGTGGACTTTGAAATACCAGTCCTTATTAGTTTGGTGGGTAGAACAGTCTCATTACTTTCTGTAATTTGCATGATTATTGGCAGGTAATTAATGGCACTAACATTTTCATAGAACACTTAGACTTGAATGGTCTTAATGACTTCTCTTCAGTCTTGCGTGAAGTTGTTTACTGTTGGATTTTTTGAGTGCTTGAAACTACATATGCCTCTGGCTGTGAGCGGACTCCGCGGGGCCTGCTCTGTTTTATAACATGATTGCATTTGCCATGTCAGTTGGATTATCTTTGTTCTTTCTGCTCTCACCTGATGCCTGGCCATTCACTGTAGGTGTTCAATAAATGATAGCCGTTATTATAATATTTGTTAACCAAAGCAGGGGAGCCTTTTTATCACTCATGTCGTCGTGACTGGTTTACGATCATAGGCAACATCTGATATTTCTAGATTATAGAGTGCTTTCCCCAACTCGCAGATAACCCCCACGTATTATCTATTAGAGCTGAGCCCAAGCAAGCCAGGATGTTATCAGATTCCTCCCCACGACTTCACAGCCTTCCTTGGCTTACAACCATTTTGATCATGTCCTTTAAGATTCCCCATTGACAGTGGATTAGTTCACCCATCCAGAAGTCTTGCCAAGTTGATACAGCAAGCCCATGAAACACAGACATTGTGTTCACCCGTTGATGCTTGATCTGATCAGCCTGTTTCTATTCAGTGAAACGCTCATATCTCCACACGTCCATCTTTATTTTTTGCTCCTTTTCCTATCACTTCCTGTTGTTTTCCTTTGCTGCCCTCTCACCTCCCCAGATGTGGTGCCAGGATTAAACTGGACATTCTGATAAAGAAGGCAGCGCCATTTGGAGCGTGTTTCTTACAACACATTTAATTTGCCACAGTCAGGATCAGCCGAGAGCTCTCTAACTACAAGTGACAGAGGTGGCAGTCTTGGGAAGAGACACATACACTGTCCGTGGTGGGAAGGATGTAGCATAACTAATTCATAGTCACCTGCAATTCACTCCCAATGGGGACATATTTCTCCTGTATTCCTTAAAAGGAATTAAAGGTGGGGTGAAAAGAGCAAGCAATAGTAGGGATGTAAGTACAAATCAGGCTGTCATCTGTGTTATTTTCTCTCTGGACCGATTCTGTTCATTTCAACAGCATTGGACAATGGGGGTGGAGTCCGTCCATCGCCTGGCTCACCTAGCGCCAGCCCCATCCAGGACTCCAGCAGGAAGAACCACCGTGGAGAGAAATATTCCAAAGGGTGTTTACTCGGCTGGTCACTGTCTGGTCTCAGTAAATGTGAACCAGAAATGTAGCAAGGTGGCAAGTGTTTAACCGCTTCAAAGCGTGGCTAGTTTCATGCCGGGGAGAGAGCATAAGGCACCGGGGATTAGGGGCAGGCTCAGATGTTCGGCACTGCTAGGGTTTATCAGCCTGCTGGAGTGCAAATATCTTGAATTTATGTGGCCGTACCCCACAGAGGTCGGCCTGATGCTTCTTGCCTCACTGCTCAGATTCCATTTGCACCCAGCAATCCTCAGAGGACTCCAAAGACCTTTTGTTTCTTTGTGCCATTCTCTGTAAGCTTTCCATATGGCCTTGGCATGGAACAGGTTGATCTAACTCCATGGTATTAACAGCACAGCTTTGACTGTTCTCGGGAACCTTTGCTTGTGTCCAAGTGGCTTTTCTGTGCCTCATCTCTTGATAGATTAGAAAATGCTAGTGGTTTTCCTTTTACTTCAGTATATTTATATATTTTTTAGTTATTTATTTTGCAGAGAGTTCACTTAGAAAAGAAAGATGGCATATCATAGCCATTTCTGCTCTGAAAGATATGAACAGAAATGTGGGGGAGGAAGAAACTCTATCCTCAAGGCTCGTTCGGCTGGTCAAATAATCAAATAGACATGAAACAGATTAGCAAGAGAAAATGACCAAAATTAATTACATACATATGTATGGGAATTCTACATACTTGAGCAGCAATTTAGAGAAAGTGAAAATGAGGTATATATGATATTCTGAGCTAAGGATGAGGGCTTCAGAAGGCAGGAAGGTCATTCTCAGGGTAATAAGAAGAGCAGATGTCCAGTAGTTATATGGTTCTCCTGCCCTATAGATCATCTCTTATTATGGGCAAGGCCCTTAATTCAAATTCTTCTAGGTAGTTAATGGGGGGACAGAAATTTCTCTTGAGCACATAGGGTCTTCATAGCTTTTAGCTAAAAACAATCCACATTCCACAGAAGCGCATCTAGAGATGATTTGTTATGAACCCCTAGACCAGCTCAAGGAAAGAAGAGTATGTCATCCATCATCAATCCATTCTCATTTTCCATAATTCGCACATGTATACGTATAGATGCACATATTTATATATACATATGCATGTATGTATAAATGTGGCCATATTGTATCACATACTTTTTCAGAAATGTCCAGAAGTAAAACCGTGAACCCAATTTTAAACATAATATATTTTGGAATAACATGCCCCAAACCAAGCTCTTGATTTTTCCTGTTTACCTTTCCAAATGTGCTATTTCTATAGTCCTCCCATCTCAGTAAAAGCAAGTCTTTCTCTCTTAATTACTTAGGCCAAAAGCCTTGATGTCCTTGATTCCTTTCGTTCTCTCCTACACCATGTCCAACTCATGGGAACATCTTGTTTGTTGCAGCTTTAAGAATTCAACCACTTCATACCATTTCAATGGCTTCCTCCCACGTCCAAGCCATGGTCATTCTCGTCTGACCTTTGCAGTAGCCTCTGTCTTAATCTGTTCAGGCTGCTATAGCAAAATACCACAGACTGGGCGGCTTACTAACAACAAACCTTTATTTCTCACAGTTCTGGAGGCTGGTTGGGTAAGAGCCTTTATCACAAATTTCTTGCTGTGTCCTCAGGTGGCAGGAGGGGTTAGGGAGCTCTCTTGGGTCTTTTTTCTAAGGGCATTAATTTCACCCAGGAGGGCTCTACCCTCATTATCTAATCACCTGCCAAAGACCTCCACCTCCTAATATCCCACTGGGCCTTAGGACTTCCATAAGAATTTGGACCATAGCAGCTTCCTAACTGTCTTTCATGATACCTCTTCCCACCATTGCCCCACTACAAATTCTTTTCCATACAGAAGCCACCAGAGGAGTCCTTTTAAAAGATAAGTCAGTTCTTGTTCATGTTGACCAATGTCACCCCAATAATTTAATAAAAAGTCTTAAAATAGAATAAAATAAAAGATAAGTCAGTTCTTGTTCATGTTAACCAATGTCACCCCAATAAATTTAATAAAAAGTTTTAAAATAGAATACAATAAAAGATAAGTCGGTTCTGATCCCTCCTTTGCCCACAAACCTCAATGGTTTCGCATCTGACTCACAGTCATATCCCTGTCTCTTCCTGTGACCTACAGGTGGTACAGTCTGATGCCATCTTCCACACTCCTCTTCCTCACTAGTCTCCCAGGGGACAGGAATTCTTCGAACAGTAGTAGTAATTTTCTTAGAAGATTTCAGCTGGCTTTTCCTAGCCCAAATCCTCACATCAAAACTATGCCTGTAAGATCCTTTATGTTGGGCACTTTTCCTAGGTGGGTGCATTTGAGACCATACTGGCCAGTCCTGAGGCAACACGGAGCAGTGAGCCAGCTAGTTTTGGTGTGGCTGGAATCTTCCTCGTGGGTCACAAGCTCAGGAGATGGTTAAACGTGGGAACAAAAGCTACTGTCAGGGCTACTTCAGCCCCTCCCTCCTGCGTAGGACAGTGCCTTCTACCTGGTCCCTTCTGAATATTTTCTGTGTTGCAACTAATAAAAAACAAAATAAACACTGGCATGGGTGCTTGGTGACTTCTTTTGACTTCACATGAGAAGCATATTTAAATATATATTGAATTCGAGGTGGTGATTTTGAGCTCATCCACGCTGTCTGTCTAACTGGTAGCTCCCCCCCCCCCCCTCCAGGGCATTTCCAACAAAGCAGTATAGCTTTCAGATTTGTAAACTGCCACCTTATTATCCTATTAGTCAATTACAGCTACTGAAGAGCAGGGTAAGTGACAGTATGGCAGATTACAGCAATTTATTTGCCGTTCTCCTAGTCTTGTTCAGCATATCATCAGGCTGTTTAAATTTAATGATAGGACTTTTACACGTGTTTCAAAAGCAGTGAAAGTCGTAATCAAAATGTTTAGGAAAACCCCTCCTGACCTGCCTAAGTGCTGCCTTCTCCAGTGTTGCTTGTAATGCATCCTGGTAATCTCTGTTAGCAAAGCGGACTCTAATTAGGAGAGGCAACCGATTTTCAAAAGAAAGTGGGGCTTTTTGCGGTGCTCAGGAAAGGCGGAGCTGATTGGAATTGTTTGCTTCGGTTGGCACTTACTAGGCAAGTCAGTTGCATGCAAAGAAGTGCCAGGTAACTAAGTCCCCCTGAGAAAGTTGATGGAGTCTGTGGGGATAGAAGGGGTGGCAGGTGCGAGGTCAGGATGGCGTATGCCCAGGGTTTTGGGAGTGGTGTGGGTGATAAAGGAAAAAATAACTGTCCTCTATTGTGTCTGGTTTTCTTTTTGGCTACGGGGAGAGTTGTTGTAGTAGGGGCTGCAGTGAAAAGCGACAAGAAAATCTCTAAAAAAGAAAAAGAAGTTGAGTGCTTAGATAGAATTTTTGGATCCTGGGTGGCAGGATAAAATATTGGCGGACCTGTTATCTTGAAGTTGTTTACACTTTCAGCCTCACTGATGGGCACGAGAAACTGGTGTTATTAACTGAATGCTCAAAAGACCCAAACCTGGGAATACCCAGTGTAGTCTCAGCCTCACTATGACATCTGGTCTTCACTAATAATTACAGATTCCCACTTCATTTTATTGAGCTCTCAGGTTGTGCCCTGTCAGTTGTAAAGTCTACAATGCTCGCCTCCTAGAAGTTCAAGCTTAAGAGTTTCATACCCATAACCTCAGGCAAATGTAAGACCAAGGTTTCTCAACATTGATGTTGTCAACATTTTGGGTTAGATAATTCTTCGCTGTGGGGACTGTCCTGTGACCCAGTGGATGCCAATAGTACCCACCCATCCCTCAATTGTGACAATTGAAAATGTCTCCAGATATCACCAAAGAGTCCATGGGAGGCAAAATCACCTCCCTTTGAGGACCACTTCTCTTGATGGTTCAAACTTTACATTATCACTCGTAAATATACACTTTTGGTGTATATTTAACAAATATTTAGTGAATCTCCACTACATGTAAGTCAGCACAGAAGGTACTGAAACCAGATACTATTCTTACTGTTTTGTGACAGTTTATAGTGCCTGTTAGTGTAAAAGATGCATTCCAAATTTCATAGTAAATTTGGGCAGACAATTTTTTCATCCATATTTAATCATATATTTTTGAAAGTTATTCCAAGTTGTTTTATAAGAAAAATCACTATTTTGTTCCTATAAAAATTGTACATTTTGTACCAGAGTCTAGCTATATATTTCTTGGAGTGGGCAGCATAACTAAATAGAAGGGTCATTATATGCTGTAAAGCAGAACAATGGGGTTGTTTGAGCTTTCCTGTGCAGTTACACCTAATGATGATTTCATATGCTTGGCACATGTGTTCCTTCCATAATAAAGGACCATTGAGCATGAAGTAAATTTTGCATACCTTTTTTTCTGGGATGGAAGAGGAGGGGCATACACCTAGTATGTCAACAATATCAAAACTGGCCTATGGAGCACCTTTCCTACAGCCCTGGAGCCAGGGATTAAAAGTGAGTGCTAACTTTTAAGAAATTACATATCATCGTGGAGATAAAATACATATCCTTCAACGTTCATCAAAGATTGATTGAACTCTCCTGAGCCAGGCTCTATACAGGCCTCTGGAGATGTGAACTCACATGAGAAACAACCCTAGCTCTTATGGAAATTATGAATTTAGTGGTTATAGATTTTAAAAATGCAAATGCCAGTGCAAAGTATAGATTAGAGAGTCCCTGAGCCAAATTTACTGTACACGTGTTTTGTCTAGCTCACAGTGTATCTTTTTAAAGATTCAATTGGTTGCAGTATTAGTGTGATAAATAGCTATGAGTGACAGAAAACTCAAGGAAACAATGGCTCAAACAAGATAGATGTTGTTTCTCAATCACCTAAATGTAGGCAACTGGTAAGAAGGATCCATGATCACTAGGAACTCATGCGCCTGTTTTGTTGCTCCACCTATTTATTAAACTCATAGCCTCTACCTTGGGATCCAATATGGCTGCCCCAGCTCCAGCTATCACAACTGCATTCCATCTCTTGGAAAAGAAGAAAAGGGATGGAAAAGTGCCCCTTCCTTAAAGGATATTTCCTGGAAATTATACCTTCTGTCTCTTTTGGGACAATAGGAGCTCCTGGTGAGCCACCATCAAGACTAGGAATATGTTTGGATTGAGAATGTGAATATCATCAGTTTAGACTTTTGCCTCGGTAAAAAAGATTGTTTCATTAATAGTAGAAAGAGCATGTGCCCAGCCAGTGTGACTCAGTGGTTGAGCATCGGCCCGTGCACCAAGAGGTCTAGGTTTCAATTCCCTATTAAGGCACATGCCTGGGTTAAAGGTCCTGTCCCCAGTAGTGGCATGCAGGAGGCAGTTGATCAATGTTTCTCTCTCATCGATGTTTCTGTCTCTTTCCCCCTCTCTCTTCCTCTCTCTGAAATCATTTTATAAAACACACATAATAGTAGAAAGAGCATGAGCTTGGGTAGGCTAAGATTTAAATAGAGCCTGTATTACTTTCTACTTAAGGGAGCAGAAGATAAGTGCTAATTGACAACAGATGTTACCAGAATTGAAACAAAGAAAGGGTGACATTAGGGGCTTAGTCAGTCAAGGAAGGCAAAGGGAAGGAGGTGAGACTTGAATAGGCCTCGATAGAAAGAAAGAGCTAGAATAAGCAGAAACAAATGGAACCCAAAGAGAGCCCACTGTAAAGAGATACACCAACTCTGGCTTTCTTACAAGCCACAGTTCAAGGGATTTAGCCAAGACCTGAGAATAGGGAATGGTCAGGTACTAGGGGTCGAACAAGCATTCACAGTTTTCTATAGACCACTTACAAGACCCTTTAACTAACCCATAATGCCCTTCCTGGGATGGAGATATATATATATATATATATGAATATGACTGTATTTGGTGATGGCCTTCAGGATTTTGCAGGATGAGAAATATCATATTACTTTATTCAGCCAATTTCCCAAGCTGTTAAATAACCAATTTTGAAGGTCTGAGACTCACACTGTCTTCATCTACAAGGATCATGACTCTATATGAATGTAATTGTGTTTTTAATCTATTATTATATCATCTATTATTTTTATTATCACCATAACCTTGAGACAGTTCATTACAGCATAAAATTATAACCTCCATGAGAATGACTTGGCATGGATTTCTCTACCTTCATATGTTTGTGTAGGTACCGCAAGTGTGGAGAATTTTTGCTTTTAACATGATCTTAAAAATAAGAGTTCTGAAAAGTGGCATTATTTTTAAATAGACTAGTCTCATTTTCAATTTTTGGACAATAACTCTTCAAATTGTGGATATTTGATGAAAAAGGGAAGTCAGGTAAGCAATGAGAAAGAGAAACTATTGAGTGAAAAGAATAAGAAAGGGGTTGGAGACATTTCTGAAAACGTGTTTTGCTTGGTGGTAAGTCCTTACAATATTTTTTGGAAGATTGAGTGTGGCATGATCTTTCTTAGTAGAGGCAGCCTGCATAAAGGAATTTCTCAGTCATATCAATATCATTCTGAATTAACCGATAGATCTATCTAAAGAATTATTAGCCATTAGGTGTCTTAGAAAATTAAGGTATGGCCTGGAAATTAAACTCGACAGTATTCATTATACATTACAAAGGTATGACAAAGGTGATTGCTTTCATGAAAAGAAATCTTTCTTGGTTGAACTGCCAAACAAAGATTGTGTGATTGGTGGCATGCTTCCAATGACTGATTTCATTTCTATTGTATAGATGCATAGTGGTGTGATAGAGATTAATAAACATCCCCAATGTCACAAGCCACATATGGCAAAACTCTGGCGAACTAACTTAAGATCCTAAGCTTTTTTTTTTTTTTCAATCTTAAAAATTTAACCTCGTTGCTACATAATATAGGGATTCTAGCTAGGAAGATTGAAGCCTGTGAATAACTTTTCCCATTTAAGCAAGGTAAGAGGGTAGGAAGGCTTTAAACCAGTAAGTAAGATGAACATAATTGGCTTAGTTAGCTTGAGCATAATGTGAAAATGGACCAGAATGAGAAAATGGAGCAAAAGGCAGAGTTCTAGAAGTTTCTACAGGATCTTGCTCAACGACTGGGCAAATATCTAGTTTCCATTTCTATGGTGTAGAGAATTTGACATTTCTCGTGCTCAGCCAGTTTGCAGGCGACTCAGTCACATATGGGATAGTGCTTGCAATTTGATGTAGTAAATGTTTACTTATGTTAACAGCCCAGCTACTCTGTCTTTAAAGGCAAGTTTCTCTTTTATGAATCACGCAAGGGTAGGAACATTCACACTCATTTTTGTATGAAAGACACAAAAGGTAGCTACCAAATATTTGTGGAATCAAATTGACTGACAAGTCACTTGGGTAGTATTTCTATTTGAGCTCACACTGAGGTGGAAAGAAATTAACACTGAAATCCTAGTGGCTAACATTCACTATGAGACTGAAATCATGCACTGTAAGAGATTTAATTGCTGAAACAGCAAAAGAACTTAATTCTGGGAGCAACTCACAAGTTATAATTTTACATGGAATATAGTTGCCATTTGTATCTATATTATGTACCTGGTATTTAACAAATATATATCATCTCGTTCATGGTTCATGACAACCTGAAGAGGTGTGTATTATTAGATCCATCACATGGACATGAAAACTGAGACTAAGAGAGAGTTCACATAGTTGCATTTGTACACCAGTCACACAGCTTTTAACTGGTATTTGGGACCAGGTCACATAGACTCAACGTGCTAACACGTTCATTCCACCTTTCCCCAGCACCACCTCCCAGTCAGGGCTATGTTAAGGACCAAGGGACCAATGTCCACTGGGGAAGACAATGGGAATTTTGTCTTTCAGAGAAATTGTGGAGTTGGGGAGACTCCAAGCATACATATCTGAATTAAAGTATGAGGGGGGTAAAAAATGAGTGAATGTTTTCATAATGTAACCACTAAAGAGAAGCCCTGAACTTTCTGGGAATATGTGAATGGCTACCAGAAAGAAATACAGGGGCAGGACAGGAAGGAAAGTCTTGATGGAACAAGTAGGCTGGGGTGAGAAAGGTGTCAAGAATTCCAGCACTACATTTTGAGCCAAGAAATATATTGTTTTCCCTCTTCCCGGTAGGTCATGCTTTTGAACCTGTAGGAGGCACCGACATGTGTCTTCAAACCTGCATCTCAGAGTTGATGGTCTAGATTTTTTTTCTGTTCTGTTCCTTTTCATTTTCAGGGGGGGAAAGTCTACTTCAGTGTTTCTCCTGCACCGACAATACTGTCAATATTGCTAGAACAACTTTAGATTTTAGATATTGAGAAACATTGACTTAATATAACAATTTGATTTTGCCATTTAATTTACATATAAATCTGTAGGCAAGTTTCCATCTTTTCATATTTATTTAAAATATTTACTTTTACACGTATGTATAGCACTTGGTAGGAATGCATGTAAAATGAGTGTTGATTTATTTGGTTTGTTTCTCGGTAGCTAATGCCGTCTGTATTGAAATGAGTTAGAAAGGGGGTCATCATATCGGCTAACTCTTCAGCCTGAAGAGTATATTGATGTGTACGCTGTGCCTGGAGAGCGTGTCCTGTACTGGGATAGTGAATACTAGCTGTGTGTGTGTTTCAAAATAAACAATTATGTGGAGCTGTGTTTTGAGATTCATCTCTAATGGAGCACTGGAGGAGTGGGGGTGGGCTCGGCCAACCCTTTATTAACTGGGAAGCCACTTTTGTGTTGCATTTCGATCCATTTAAGCTAAAGCTGATTAGCATTTTTTGAAAAGTGACTCTAAATCCTTGTGCTAATCAAGGGAAATGGAGCCATGTTGTTACCTGGGAAAGCTGGAGAGAAGGAAGGCTGTAATGGCAAGTTTCTCTTTCATGAATCACGCAGCATATATAGCTTGTTTCACACCCAACCCCCCCTTTCCCAACAAGCCCCTCTCCTAAGTGCTTGTTTAATAAAGCAACCCAGCAGGTGAATATTTAGGTGTTAGTGGGATCCAGGTAATTTCATTTGAGTGCAGTAGAGAGAACAGAAGAGAATTCGGGGGTGTGGGAGCTGTTAAGGAAAGTGTGCAGACTTAGACATTAATGACACACCGTCATTTGAGGCAGGATGTGTTTGATGTGAATTTAGGGGGCGTGTTTACCCTAATTGGTGGCTGTTCATCCTTGGGTGGTGTTCTCAAGTGCAGGTTGTATTATTATTCAGCTATGGTGAGGCCCACAGAGCGAGATGGTTGCTTTTGAAAAGGTAGCCTGTTACCTACAATTCCCAAGGGGAGGGTCCCAGCCCTGCTGCTCAGGCCACATGGGGAGCACCCAGGTTGGTCAGAGGCACAGGGAGCAAGGGGGAAATCTAGACAAAAGTCTTTATTGTGGCTTCTGTGGGAAGGAAGGATGAGGCGGAGCAGACAGGTTTAGGTTGGCTATTTGAATAATTTCAGCAGACTCTGGTGGATAGGGGCTATCTCTAGCGTCTGGTACCTGGCCCTGGGTGGTTAGGACAGGGGAGCGCAGGGGGCCTCCTTACCCACAGTTTCATCTTCTGTGGTTTCAGTTACCCGTGGTCATCAGCGGTCTGTAAGTAGTAAATGAAAAATCCTAAAATAAACAATTCACACCTTTTCAATTGCACACAATTCTGAGTATTGTGTGAAATCTCGTGCCATTCCACTACATCCAGCCAGGGTGGGAATCATCCCTTAGTCCACATGCCCACTCTGTGTGTGCTCCCTGCCCGTTCCTCACTTAGTAGCCATCTCAGTTATCAGATCGACTGTGGCAGTATCGCAGTGCTTGTGTTCAAGTCACCCTTAGTTTACTGAATAATGGCCCCAAAGCACAAGGATAGTGATGCTGGCAATTTGGACATGCCAACTGGAATCGTAAAAGCTTCCTTTAAGTGAAAAAGTAAGTATGCTTAGGACAATACATGGTATATATCCAGTCTGGTACCAGCCATGGTTCCAGGCATCCACCTGGGGTCTTGGAACATGTCCCCCCCAGATAAGGGGAGACCACTGCAGTGGCATGAGGTGTAAGGGCCTGAAAGAGGACATGGTTGCGATGTGGGCTCTGGTCTGGTTGGTTTCCTGTCTCTAGGAATTAGCCAGCTCTGGGAGCGGCAGTCCCTCCAATATCAGCCAGGCCCCTGAGGTCAAAAGCACCGGAAGGAGAAGACATGCTTACTACGGGCTGTGGGAAGCTGACTGCCCTGTGTACATTTGGCATTGGTGATCACATCCAGGAAACTCATTCATTTGCTTCTGCCACCTCCAAGTGGGTGTTGAAGCCAACAGCAGGGCACACGGGGGAAGGGGCAGACTTGACTGGTGGCTGATTTCACTCTTTTTAAAAAATACATATTTTTATTGATTTCAGAGAGGGAGAGAGAGAGAGAAACACCAACGATGAGAGAGAATCATTGATCGGCTGCCTCCTGCATAACCCCACACTGGGGATCCAGCCTGCAACCTGACCAGAAATTGAACGGTGACCTCCTGGTTCATAGGTTGACGCTCAACCATTGAGCCATTCTGGCTGGGCTGATTTCCCGCTTTACCAAGCAGTGATACCAAGGAGAAACCCTTTGCCCGTTTATTTTTCTTTGTCTCCCTGCGTCTAGGACAGAGGGACTGGTCCCAAGGAGCAGGGTGGAGAAGAGAGGAAGATGTGATAATATTTAGTTTTAGTCTTTTCATGCTTCAGTAGATTTAAGGAATTTTCAGAGCAGAATCTTGTTTCAAGTGCATGGCCATTTTTCAATTAGAGTCACTTATTAACCTCTACTTCCATACGCAGAAGCTCTTGAGTCTCTTTGAAGACACAGGGAAAAAAGATCCCCTTCCTCCCTCCAGCCCTCGGCAAATTCCCAGCGCTCCTCATAAGCTGGTTGAGAGGGTGAAAAGCTCACAGGTGTGAAAACAGAAAGCAGATTTGTACCTTTGTGACAGGAACCCTTTGATGTCTTCTTACAGGGAAACTACCCTGTGTGATTCGAAGTTTTAAATGTACATTCAAGTCTGGAGGCAGTTTACCTGCTAATGCTGTTAAAATGGTGTCTGGCCCAGACTCCAGCTGGTCAGTGGTCTCTGAAGAGACAGCACACAGAGCTGCTGCCATAGCTCACTGCCCTCCCTAGAGGCACAACATCGCAGCCAGGGCTCAGCTAAGGGACTTTCCTGAGCATAGCTCCAGTTTGGATATGTGTGGTCATGTACAGTAAGTCCTCATTTAACCTCGTTCATAGGTCCCGCGACTTTAAGTGAAATGACGCATAACGGAACCAGTGATACCAATGAGTTATGTTCCCATGGCATCTCATTAGTGTTATAACGAAACGATGTTAAAAACACATTTCTCGAGGACCTGTTGTCCTGTCAACGTCATGAGGGACCTCAGAAAGCCAAGAGGAGAAATGGTACCCACAGAAGTGCCTTTGGAAGAGAGTGTGAATGGACTCCGCTAGCTCCAGCCTTTCGGAACTGCCAGTGGGTGCTCCATAGCTGTGATGAGGTCGATGGGCTCTCATTGTTGTTATTACTGGCAGCACCTCCTGGGGCAAGTGGGAGACGTTCTGTCTGGTGAAGAGCAGTTCCTGAAATTATTTGGATGGGCGCTGTAATCTCAGAAATCGCAGCATAGAGGCCAAAAAGAAGTTAATAAACGAAGAAGAAGTTGGCTAGGAGATGATGGCAAACAAATAGCACCTTAAGAGTTGATTTCCCCCCTCCCAAATCCTGGGTTCCCAGGACCACTTTTAAATGCTCCAGTACTTAAAAGGAAAAGTCAAAATCATGTCAGTGAACCTTTTGATATTTTTATTTGAGGACAGCATGCATATATCTGGGGTGGGTTAACTGGGTTAGAATCCTTCACAATCTTTATTGTTACAGTATTTTTTGTCTTCATAGCTTGCTTTCTTTTTTTAGTTTTTGATATTTCAAAGGCTTAGGGCTTTCTTTCTCCCAGACAGCAAACCTCTTTAAACAAAAGTATAATTAATGCCGTATCATATTTTTATACCCAGAGCACCTAGCACAGTGCTGGTAACAAGGACTGACTGAGTGACCCTGCTTTGGAGGAATTGAGTTGACATATCACACCTCTAAAGCTGCAAAGTCATGTTCTTATTCTACCTGGGGGTTTTAATGAAGCTAATTGGGAATTGGTAGAACTGAGTATTGATTCAGGTGGGGAGGGTCTTAATAGCAGGGGCATTAAGATAAAAGGGAATTAAA
The DNA here is from genome assembly GCF_000412655.1 of Myotis brandtii. Taxonomy (NCBI): domain Eukaryota; kingdom Metazoa; phylum Chordata; class Mammalia; order Chiroptera; family Vespertilionidae; genus Myotis; species Myotis brandtii. The sequence continues at coordinate 406,356 of NW_005371843.1, read as the reverse complement.
GTAAGCTGCTAGGTACCTCCTGCCCTCTGTAACAAACAAGCCTGCCATTTAAAATAAACTAAATAGCAACAGTAAAAATCCAAATCACTTGGATTTGTTACAGTTTTCTTAATAGGCTTTCGTCTTAAGGTACGTATTAACTGGCGAAAAATCCCATTAAATTTATCACTGCTTGACTTCTCAATAGTCTTTCTCATCAGAGTAACCTGTGAGAAAGCTGTGTCCTGCCTGGACAGTCTTGGGGAATCTGGAAGAAGACAATGTGTTTTGCTGGGTGCAGCAGCAGCTGTTTGGGGAAGCAATGGGCGTGGTTTTGTGGTTTCCTTCTTTTTAGGACAACTCATCACTTCAACCACAAAAATCACTGCCAACCTTCAGGAGGGGAAAGAAATATTGGCCAACCTACATTTTTGTTTCTTCTTTTTTACTGACAAGCAGTGACTTGGGTTTTTAGAGACAGGCCAGCTTAGTTGTGTTTGGCGTTCCTCAATAGAGTCTTCTCAGAAATGTGGGTTGGTTTCTACACTGCTACAAATCAATTGACTGCATTAGGGTTGGCCTCTGTCCTGGGACCACAGAAATGGTTTGCTCTACCAGTTGACTCATCCTGCCTAACTTCTGTGTCACCATGAAGAACCAGCACCCCTCACCAGTCCATGAGGTTGTAAGACAGTGAACATTGAAATGAGTGGTAAATGCCGGCCAGCTAGCATTAAACACTGAGAATCAGTCATTCATTCTACTAGTATTTATAGAGGTTCCCCCCTCTCCCATGCCCCTGGGCAAAAGAAATTATCCAGGCATTGCTCCAGGAACTATGGATATAGTAATGAACTAGACCAACAATTGGAAACTTTTTCTTTGAAGTTCCAGATAAATATTTTAGGCTTTGCAGGACTTACAGTTTCTGTTGCAACTGTTCATTTTTTATTTTTATTTTTTTGCATAATAGCAGCCATAGCATTATATTAGCTGTGTTCTAATGAAATTTGCTAAGTTCCTGTATCTGATTTGTAAAAACAGTTAACATGTAATCCATAATTTACTACCCCTGGACTAGACCATAATATTCTTGTTCTTGTTGAGTATATGTTCTAGTAATATGCATTTATTTTCTATTAGGTGTTTATATTCAGTAAGGAAGATATGTTCCTAAATACCTCACTTAATTCAAGACAAGAAAAATTCAAAACTTGAAAGCTTAGATTCATAAGATAGAAGATCCCAGAAAAGGTTAAAATATCAATAAAACCAACAAACCAAAAAGACTCACATAAGTATCAAAATAAAGCAATATATACCTTAAAATATATGTATGTATTTTACCAAATCATTACTATTTATGGAATATGTTTCCTAGATATTCAACATCCACAAGAAAACTAAATCATTGGTAGCTTTTGATGAATTGACCATTCCTTTAGTGCAATAAGGACAAGATGGAAACTTGTCACTAACTTTAAAAATCTCATAAAGTTGTTAAGCTCACCCCATCCCATCATATACAATCTACTGCAAACTCCATAAGTAGTTTTAAAAAACAAGTTGTTCGTAACTTGGGTGAATGCATAAAATTGTTCATTCAGTATGCTATCTTTGGTGAATTGGTCATTCGTCGATTGAGTATGTGTTCATGTTGACGTTTAGCAAATGAACCTAGAACCGGTAGGTAGGGTTCTAGGTACATGTTGTGACTTGAATGCTCTTTGAAGGAATGGCTTGTATATATTATGAATATGTGCATGAGGCCACATTTGCTAGCAGAATGGTATTAACTGTTTAAATGTATAAGGCTTACCAACTATTCCTCCATGATAAGGGAACTTCTTTCATCATTGTGCAGGGAGAGGGTTTGCTCCTGGAGTTCAAAGGCCGATTCAGTTCAGGGCTTATTAAAATTGTCCCCCTAATATTTTATTTATAAATTAACATTTGTAAATTTTTAAACACGTAAAAAAGTTGGAGGAATTGTCCAATGAAGAACACCCATAGGGCTTATGAATTTTTCATCACAAGTGGTAAGCTCTCATTTTCCAAAGTGGCTCAAAGAATACCATCGCAGGTCAAAAAGACAACTTTATATCTACTGGGTTTCTTTAGTGTCATAAAATCACCATTGGTAAGCCTTCCATTAAATGAAATCAGTATCAAAAATTTTAATGCTGGCCCAGCTGGCGTGGCTCAGTGCCTGAGTGTTGACCTATGAACCAGGAGGTCATGGTTCAATTCCCGGTCAGGGCACATGCCTGGGTTGCAGACTCGATCCCCAGTGTGGGGCATGCAGAAGGCAGCCAATCAGTGATTCTCATCATTGATGTTTCTATCTCTCTCTCCCTCTCCCTTCCTCTCTGAAGTCAATAAAAATATATTTAAATAATAATAATAAGAAGAAGATAGCTCTATTTTTTTAAAAAAATTAATGGTGGATATGAACTGATGTGGTTGAATCCTGAAGCTTATTCCTTGGCCTGTTGCTAAGAAACTGGGCAGGCTGGGATGCCCTTTTGAATGAGTACAGTATGCCTTTCCAGTATTATAATTCCATCCGATTGCTGCAGAACAAAAATTCAAGAGGTTTGTGTTACCCCAGCCTGTCTCCTTCCACCTGGCAGTGTAGGGTCACATGGCTCTCAGGAAGAATTTACTAGCTGCAAAGTGAAATGCAGTCTTCCACACTATAATTTCTTGAGTTTCTTTTCCTTCACATGGAAAGGAATGATTGAGGGGGAAAATGAATTGTTTGACATCTAACCACAGAAGGAAAAATTAGTCTCCTCCAACTTCTCCAGGCTCTGTTTTTGTTTCATTCTGCATCCTGTGTGCTTCTGGTCTGGTAAGGAATTATGATGTGAAAGGGAGTTATTTCTCTTCAGAAGTTTTGGTCACAATTTAATAGTAATCACAAGTTTGGGAAAATGGAAGGGTTGGAAATATTTTCTACATCTTTTTTGGTAGCCGGCTGCACTCTGATGAATGCTTCAACCTACCCCATTATTGGTTATTTTGTTAGTCACTCCTGCCTGTGGGAAGAAAATATATTCTTGCTCCATTGACCTCTGTGTTACCTGGTCTGACCAATGAAATGTGAGCTCAAGTCATCTTTACCACTTAGGAGGAAAAGATTAAGAGTCATTGAATGACTGTCACTCTCTCTGTTCCTTCTGCCCTGAAGGCAGCATGTCCTTGAGGCAAGCCACCCTGTAGCCTGAGTCTTATAGTGAAGGTGAGTAGCATAGCCCACAGCCTACACAGAATAGCCATGTGGTGGAAAGCCATTGATCTAGATGCCAGAGTCATTTGTTACTGCAGCATCGCTTAGCCCAAGCTGACTGGCTGCCACATTTATCATATGGTAGTGCCTGTTCATAGTTCTCCGGTTCTAAAATGAATCACTGAAAGATGGGAAACCTGGACTCATGTGATTGTGGGAAGAAGGGGAAGTTCTTTGAGCCAATTGCACTTAGAACAATGGATTTCTATGTCTGTAGTGATTCTCCTCAAACTAGCCCTTTGAGAGACTTTAAACTGAATCACAAGTGACTTAGACACCTAATTTCTAGAGCATTGTTTGTTTATTTAGTGCTGGATTAGAATAAAGGCTCCACGTGGGCAGGAGATTGTTTTCAATGATGGATCTCAAGTGCCTGCCACATGGGTGATGCTCACCAAACACTTGGTGAGGGAATGAACTATGTCACTTATTTCCAGGGGGTTTCCTTTTTTATTTGATTTTAGTGAAGTATATAATAAGAATCATCACATTCCTTAGCTATGTTTCTGTGCCTGTAACTGGATTCTGGTTAGTAGGTTGACAAACTACTCTGATTAATAGTTTGTCATAACCAAGATGCTATCAATTACTTGAAATATTGCCTTTGCCTCATTTTGTGGGGGAAAAAAGTTAAAACATGTAGTTTAAAAAAAAAAGTGTTTCTGAACCTTCCCCAATTATGAAATTCTGCTTGATTTCAGTATTCCCATAACTGACTTGGATCCGAAACGAAACGGCGCCATATTATATTCATGTTCTTTCTGGGCCGGGCTCCTGATGGAAGGGGAGAGGGTGGCTGTATTTCCCCGACTTCACTCACTTCCTCTGCTTTGTCATCCTCAGTCTGGTTTTAGGTAGCATTGTTCTAAAATTTCCCACTGAGCAATCTCAACATGAAGAGGTTCCTGATCTCTTTAAAATAAAATGGTTAAAAATAGATCTCGTGGGAACAGTTTTCCACTGCAAGAACAAAATCCTGCAAAAATGTTTTCATGCAGATTGGGGACCTAATTATTTTTTCTCACCTCAGCTTAGCTGTAGTTGTGCGACAGTGGGAACAGCGAGGCCCTTCACTTCCAGGGAAGGTTCTGTATGGAGCTGGCCAGGGCCTGCTTCCCCAAGCCTCCCTGGGGCTTTTCCTGGGGCGGTGGGTCCAACTTTGAAGCCCTCCACCTAGTTCCTCCATCATTCACCGATTAGGTCAGCAAAGGCCTAGCCATTTCAGCTACGGTGGCCTCCGGCTACACAAACATTGACGTTCTCTGCTGGGCAAAGGTGAAGCAACCAAAAAGAGAATAGCACGCAAGAGACTCTGTAATTAAGATGCAAGGTCCTTGGATCATTCGGTCATGAGAGGGTTAAATCAGGCCTCTGTGACGGGCTCAGAGCCTCGGTCTGTGGAAGCACATGGGGAGCTCTATCTCCAGAAAAGCAGACGCCTGCCTGGCCATATTGTTTCCCTGTTCGCCCTTCCCCACAGCCTGGAGCTCCAGTCTCTACCAGTGTGCGCAGTGAGAATGTCTTACAGTTTTGTTGTTGTGTTTATTGCTGTAGTTCTAATACCTTGTAACAATGCCTGGGACTTACTGTGTATTAATAGCTATTGAATGAAGAATGAATGATGAACAGGTAAGTGAAACTCCAATTACTAGTGATTAGGAATTGTTTAATTTTGTGTCAGTGTTTAGTACTTTGCTGTGTATGGGATATCGAAAGAGGAAAGAGACTCAGAAAGTTTCAAATGGTGAGATCTTTTGCAATTAGATGCTTCACCATGGCCCACTTATTATTATTTACCCTGTACCCTTACTTCTACTACCAGATAGCAAATTAATTTTTACAAATGGCAAATAAATCAAACTTTATTTTAGTGACAAGGCAAGGAAGGCTTTTCTCAAAACTCCTGTTGGACTACACGTGTGGGGAATTTTCAAAAAGCAGTTTTCTAAGAATCCATCCCTGGCCTCTGCGTTTAGGGTCCAGTATCTTTCAAAATGAATTTGAAATAAATGGCCCTGTGCTTCTGCCTGTCCCCACTTCTCTCACGCCCGTTCTGCATTTTCTCCTCCGTGTCCCGGTGTTTCCCTGGACACGTGGATCTCTCCTTCCTCGGTCCCGATAATCCTCTCCTTTAAAATGTATTTCCAGCGTCACTTCCCCCGGATACGCCCCTCGTGAATGAGATGTGCCCTGATGTGCTCCGAGCACACTTCCAGCATGTAGCATTTATCACCTTGATTGTTGCTCTTTAACTCTTAGCTCCTCTAGGCCAGGCCTGATATCATTCATCTCTGCAGGGTGGGCATGTAGCCCAGTGCCTGGAACCAATTGGTGTTAAGAATATTTGTTGCATGAATGTAATTGTTTATGCTCTAAAGAAAGCTTCATTAGGTGCTTATCGTTTGCAGCATCTCTCTTTATGCTCAGCATTGCCCCTTCACTGCCCAGAGGTTTGATGGAGGGCCAGATCCAGCCTGCTACAGCAGAGCCCGTGGCCACTGACCACCGCTCATGTAGGGAGAAGGGCCAGCAGGCATTTGCTGAGCTGGAGACCTGGAATCCAGGGCCCTGATAGGTGTTTTCTTAGTTTCCCGTTGTACAGACATTCCCTGACTTACTGGTTCTGCTTATGACTTTAAGACTTTACAGTGGTACAGAAGCCATACACATTCAGCAGAAACCATACTTTGAATTTTGATCTTTTCCTGGCATAGCAATGTGTGGTATGATACTCTCTCACGATGCTGGGCAGTGACAGCCAGCCACAGCTCCCATCAACAATAGGCACTTGACAGTGTGTTCCTCATGTTGGAGGAGTTTGCCCAACTGTGGGCCGATGTAAGGGTTCTGAGCATCTTTATGGCAGGCTAGGCCAGGCTGTGTGGGGTAGCTGGATTAAATGCATTTTTTATTTCCAATATTGTCAACTTAGGATGGGTTTATTGGGACATAACCCCATTGTGAGTCGAGGAGCACCTGTATTCTTTCCTGTGCTTTTCTCTCCTCCCCTCAGCCCTCTCCCCCGAAGGTGGGACTTGACAACTGATCATTTAGTTCACTTAAGCATCATGGAAATGCAGCAAATAAAAGAGTGACCCCAACAAGTCACTCAAATGCAGTTGGAGCGTTGCCTAGTACAGTTTTGCATGTGGAATTAGGAGTCAGGGCTCTGAGCTCACAGCCGCTGCTGTAGAAACAGGAGGCTGGAAGGGACAGGACAGATACCGAGGCTTCTTCCTTCTCCACCCCCAACCTTGAGCGCATCGTCCTAAGCAGGTGATTCTCTGCCTTAGTGTCAAAGCATAGAGGAAAATTGTTACCACCGTCCCTGTTGACAGTACCTTCAGATGTCTCATTCGTGGAAAACCTGACCAACATTCTTAACACGAATTTTTCCTTGAGCTGCAGATTACAATGTCTCATTCGTGGAAAACCTGACCAACATTCTTAACATTTTTCCTTGAGCTGCAGATTACAGTCTTTCCCTATGGCAGCTTCTACATGTAGAAAGAATAGCTGGCTAACGCTACTGTAGGAGGTCCTAATGGACCTTTGGAAGGAAGGAATTCAGGAAATAAAGCCATGTTCAAACGCTTTGCATCAAGGCAGTCACCTGGTCTTGACAGTAAGAAAGATGGGAAAGGAATGTATGTACTAGTTTCTGTGATCGTCTGTATTGGAATCCTTTTGGATGAGAGACCTTCTGAAGTTCATGTGGTAGTGAACTGTCACCTACATTTTTCCAGACACATGAATAGGAGAGTTAGCAGGTCAATTGAGGGACTATATGATAGCTCATTTAGCGAATTACCCAAGATAATTGGGGGAAGGGGTAGAGCTTCTATTGTAAAGATACAGTGGGGAAAGCATCAAAAAATTAAATGTCACACAAATTGACAATTTATAGCCATTTGTAATCGTGCATTATTAAATCACCTACCAGAAACCATTTCATACCTCTCCACTCATTTCTATGTTAAAAAGAAATTATTATTTAACATTTAGAAATTTCTTGTGCTTAGAATAAACTGGACTACTCATTATATCCAAATTTACTCACCTATGGATTTACATGTAAACTAATACTGAGGCTTTTAAGGATAAAGAGGACTGAGGTGTCTTGAGTGAAAGAGATACCTGAAAAATTCCCGCAGGCCACTTTGTAACCTTATATTTGCCACACCACCTGTCTTTCAAGATAGAGGAAGATAGTCATAATGTGTGGTTTTGGTGGCATTCGAGACAAAGAAACAAACCAGAAATGAAAACCAGAAATACCAACGGAATCTCTTGAGTACTGAAGAACTGTTATCCGTATGAAAGGCAAAAATCACTCCATCATATGGGCATGCACCTCCTGGCTACCCATTTAATTCTTGTCTCCAAGGGAGAGCTAGGTCAGTATTGGTCTGCACTGTGCTCGCTAATTTTCTCTACTTCCTTACCCCCTCCCCATCTCATTTATCTTTCAGAGGTGTTTTGCTTTCAGGGAACTGTCTTTAATTGGCCAATCCAAGTATTTCCTCTAAAAACTCCTCTCTAACTTACCCTTATTCCTTGTTGTAGAAAATTCAGAATCTATTATATAAAAATTCGTCTTGGCTTCCTCACCCTAAACTGAATGTACATTTCCTTTCAGTTTTTTTCATTACATCAATATTTGATTTTCATGTGTCTAGAGATCATGGAAATTGAGTAAATGGTAGAATTTATATTTTAGCAATTAGATACCAAACTGCACCGTACAGTAGTGCCATTTCTTTCTTTACCATATTCTAGTATTAAAAACAATAAGCTATCTTTTTTGAATAAAATACCAATGTCAGAAAATTTAGCTTTTCTTTTAATGCTGCACAATTAGCAGCTATCCAAGCTTCTCAGGGTGAACATATTAAAATCCACACTCCATATTTTTAGGTAACAAAATGTGCATTGAGATACTCTTCATTCGTTAAATTAGGTAATCCCTGTAACATTTGATAGTGTTATTCTCAATTCTTATCTGTAGCTATACAGTCATGGAGCTGAAAGAACATTGCAATGTAGCAATTAAGAACATCCTATCTTTTTTTTTTTAATCCACAAGTTTAATAAATTACAACCTGATTGTCTAAGTAAACAATGTTACCTGCTGTGGCTGCTTTGTTATAGAACAGAGTTCTGCATGCAAATTAACAGCAGTTATCATTCCCAGTATGACAGCACATCCTTTTCCTATAATGTCAAGTTCCCTGCTTCCATCCACCCCAGGAAGACAGATTAAGACAGACATGTTGTCATAGTATCCTTTTCCTCCAATATCTTGACCCAGGCCTCCCTCCCCTGGGGGATCCTGTGGAAGCACTTTTAGGAAGCATGGGTGAGCGTGCTTTATCACCCCTCTGCTCTCATGGTTGTATTTACAACACTTCACCAAAGCATAGACAACCTAATCAGGATGGACAAAACGCCAGCTCATTCTCTCCTGAGGGTATAGAGAGGTGTGTGGACCAGAGCACACATGGTCATTCCTGTGCCGGGGTCGCTTATGGTATTTCAGTGGAGTCCTGCTCTTGTGTACTGCATATGGTCTGCTGTCAGATAACTTAACAGCCAGGAAAATCTGCCGTGAATAAATTAGAATATATTTGCAAATTAATTGGTTAATTAGGTTTTAGGCATCTCTGGGGGGACTGAGCTGAAACAGATGTGTGCAAAAGCCCTTCCCAGAGCAGGGGATGAGGGCTTCTTCCTGCGCTTCCTGGAGGAAGAGTTCCGCTATCACTGGATCTGTTGTTGGGGCCAGGTATTCCGATATATGCATTTATACATAAAGCAGCAGAAAGACATTCCTGCCTTGGAGTCCATTGTGATAGGGACATGCTCAGAAGGTGCCATACACTTCAAATAGCTGTACTGTAAAATCATCAAAGTGCTGTTAGAGCCGATTCTTTCTTGATTATGTCAGGAAACCCTGTGGGGATCCAGTTATAACTAAAGAAAGGAAGATTTGGGGGTGTTTTTAAATATTCCTGTGACACTTAGGAATATTAAAATGCCATTAAAAAGCCAGAGCTTGAGCTCAACATCAGCTAGTGTTTGTCCTTCTACGTTTTTCTTTTCTTTTGCTTTATCCTTCTGTAGAATGGAAACTGAGCTGGCCTTCCCATAAATGCTGCTGATAATACTAACCTGATTTTTCTAATTGGATCATTGATGTAGATTCCATTTTATTCCTTCCTTCATCTTATTCATGAGACATTTATGGTGTACCCATTGGGTCCTAGAGACGGATGGTGGGCACAAAATAGAATATGCTTTGTGCAGTGGTAAAATTGGTTTATATTTCCTAACATTCACCTGGAAAAAAGCAGCCCACGCTAGAGCAAGCTGCATGACAGGAAAATAAATGCAGGGTTTATGATTGATTATAAACGAGCCATGTGGCCACACATACAGGCTCACGGTTAGCAGACCTACTGTATGGGAACTGGTATAGACTACTGGACAGGGCGCTAGAAATTGAAAACAAATGGTGCATCCAAGACATAAATACCAGCATCAGGTCTCTCGGTCCTCTTTCTATCTGCCCACTTGTCACATTGATTGTCGGCTCCCAGAGGACCCCTTGGTATCACCTATGCCTAAAAAACCCTTAGCAAAGAACAGGCTGGGAGCAAATGTTGGAGGTGAGCAGATACCCAGTTGTTTGAATAAAAGAGACCCACACCTGGAAACTCCTCGGGGAAATGAGGGGTTGAAGAGGGAACTATGTTATATGGTCACAACTAATTTCCTAGATTTAGTTTTGCTACCGTGTTAAGAAAAGTGAGCCATCACAGAAGTAATTTGTGAATACTTGAGTCATCGTTAAACAAAGCTTTTTCATTTCCTAAATCTGATTTTTTTCAAAAGTAAAAGACAAAGCCTTAAAGGTACAGAAAATGATAGTCTCACTTGAAATCAGGCATGCTGTGAGCTTCAGGGTCATGGATGCTTGCAATGAGGGTAGCAATGTCACTTTGTACTCTTTTCTTGCTTAATCTCCCATGATAAATAAGGTTTTTTTTTTGCTAAAATCTTAAAAACACAACAACACCTAGTTCATAATCTAAAGAACTCATATTTGATTTAGTTTTCGTAGAACCACATTATTAAAAGCACTATTCACCTAGCATAACCTTATTTCAAGGAGAAAAAAATATGTTTTGGTTCTTCGCATGTGAAGAAAAACTAATATTTATGGCAAAAGAATGTAAATTGCACCTTTCTTGACTAAACAGAATCCATTGAAATGTAGCTTAATCAAATAGGATTGTTTTAAAATCAGAAACCTATATGCCAGTGGGAATACCATAGAATGAAATGTTACATTGAAAATGGACTTTGTTCCTGCTATGCCATCCTTCGGCAAATGCCAATATTGCCAGAAAAAAAAAGATGGAAATGTACTAAATTTGTTTTATTTTAATTTCCAGGCATGGTTTATGAGGTAGGTGTTTTGGAGGATCAGAAGTTTCTGGTTATTGACTTCCTCATACACTTGAGGCCAGCACCTTCCCGGTTACCTTATACTCAGGGACTTGAACTGCCCTTTAGCCAACCTGGACTCAATCTTCCGGGTCAAAGAGATGCCCTGCTTTTCATGGGCAAGGTCAGACCTCTTCATCTGTTGGAATTCCTATTTGAATGCCAGGCATTCTAACTGGGTTCCTCTCATTAAATTCTTCCCCATTGTGGAGGTGGCGGCAGGTGTAGACAAGTTAGCGGAGGTTTGTGGAGCGGACGGGAGGGCCTGGGCCTGGAGAGAACCCTCACCAACTGGACCGGAGGAGATTTGGGGTGAGGCCTTTGGGTGCTGGCAGGAGGTCCATCCCTCAAGGCAGAACACACACAGCAGGGAACACAGAGCTGTGCAAAAAAAGTGAGTTTTTGGCAGGCACTTGGCCCTGGGGAGGTCCGGGGCCCAGGGCAGGGTGAGTGGAGGAAGTCGAGGGGCACATCAGTCATGTGCTGAATACCTCAATCTTGAGCCCAAGCTTCTCAGGGCTTCTCTCTCATAGGCAGACTGGTTTAGAACCTTAGATGCATTAAACTTGCAAATCGGAGAGTAAAGTGTTTCTCTGTGGGGCTTTGAAGACTGCAAGCACAGGGGACCAGCAGGTAGAGCATACACCTGCCTCCTGCACGCCCCCTACTGGGGATTGAGCCCACAACCCAAGCATGTGCCCTTGACTGGAATCGAACCCAGGACCCTTCAGTCTGCAGGCCAACGCTCTATCCACTGAGTCAAACTGGCCAGGGCCACATTGTTTATTAATAGGCTGGTTGGTTGATAGGTGTGTTTATGTTCAGAAGAACATTTAGCAAGACAGCTTTTAAAAAAAATAAAAGCTGTGGGGGAGAGAGGGGAGAAGGAGGAAAAGATGTGTTTAGGGGAAGGCGCTCCGAAAATGGTTAGGAGTTTATCAAGCCTTTTTGCTTCCAAGTCTCTAATCCAGCCAGGATGTCGGTGACTGAAAATCATTATCATATGACCATTTGCTGTTTGGTGGAGTGTTTGGAATGAGCTAGTTAATCCATTCCAGTTCATAATGGGCGGGTGGCCAATTCATACAAAACACCTTGACAATCCATACTAATTGGCTTGTCTCCATGGAGCGGCCGAAATTGAATTGCCCATAGAGATGGACATTTCCTTCCACCCACTCCCTTCTTTCAACACCCCTGCCCCCACTGCCACCCCCCACTACACACACACACACACACACACACAGCTGGAGTGATTTTGCATTTAAGTATCATCTTTGTGTGTGTTTTCCCACCCATCCTCCTGGGCTATAAATTTCCCCAAGCTTTCTATTTAACAGGGGATGAATTAGAGGTAAGGAAAGTAAACCAAATGTCCTTGGGACATTTGCAGAGTCATTTGTATTTTCAGAGTTGGCTTCATTGCCAAGGGTAGTAACAAGGGAAGTTATCTGTGAACAAAAGCAAAATGCACTTCATGTTTTGGAAGGCCAGGGAGACAAATTCCTAGACGACGATTCATACAGCCTAGAAATAGTTTCAGAAAGATCTACCGACCCACAAAACTAATGCCAGCCCGCAGAATCATCTCCAGGAATGGCTAATCCTGTGCTATTGAGAGATACCCAAAAAAGGATAAAAGTATGGGTTTATGGAACTTTGATTGATAGCTGGTTCCTGAATAAATAATTACCCTTTATACCTGAAAGTTGGCTTTACCAGGCACTGACTACCTCTGGGCTCAATTGATCTTATGGGCATTTCTAAGGGGCAGTGGGATTGGTTGTAAACCATCAGCCAGCAGGGCAAGCATGGCCCTTGGTTGCAGTTAAGTTTGGGCTCTGGAGCTAAGCTGCATCCTGGCGATGTCCCTCACAGCCCTGTGACCTTGTCAACCTCTTTGCCTCGCTGTGCTTCAGTGTGTTTTTTATCAACCCTCCTTGAAATAAGGTCTCTGCTTGATTGAAAATTGTATTTCATAATTAAATAACATCTTTAAAATAATTTTCCATTTTAAAGGACTTTTTATACATTTGGGTTTTACATAGGAAGGGAAACCTTTATCTATGTGTATAAAAGTCTATATATATATATATATATAAGACTAAGTGACTGCCCGACCGTCCGACTGTCCGACTGGCTAGTACATATGACATGCACTGTCCACCAGCGGACAGACACTCAACACAGGAGCTGCCGAGCTGTGGTGACTTGGCAGCGGCGGTTCTCAGGTGATGCACCCCAGAACCAGGGAGGAGGGAGCCCAATTCCTGTGGGGCCGTGTGATTCCACCTTCGGCCATAGGTTATGTTGTTGTGAGGCACTGTTGGCCCCAAATCTGGTTTACTGCTAATTAATTTCCTTTCAATGTGCACAACTCCGTGCACTGGGCCACTAGTATAATAATCCTATATAATAAAAGGCTAATATGCAAGTCAACCGAACAGTGGAACTACTGGTCCTTATGATGCACACTGACCACCAGGGGGCAGATGCTCAGTGCAGGAGCTGCCCCCTGGTGGTCAGTGTGCTCCCACAGGGGGAGCACCACTCAGCCAGAAGCAAGGCTCATGGCTGGCAAGGGCAGCGGCAGTGGCGGGAGCCTCTCCCACCTCCATGACAGTGCTAAGGATGTCCAACTGACGGCTTAGGCCCTCTCCCCATGGGGAACGGGCCTAAGCCATCAGTCGGACATCCCCCGAGGGCTCCCAGACTGTGGGAGGGCGCAGGCTGGGCTGAGGGCTCCCTGCCCCCAAGTGCACGAATTTCATGCACTGGGCCTCTAGTAAGCTATAATACCCTCTTTCTATATTAATGTGATACCCCCCACACACACACACACACAGAGGGTAAGTTAAAGCATTATAACTCAGTGTAAACATTTGTCAGTGCAAATGCATTTCTATATATTCAGTGTGTACAAACACCTGGTTATTTACACAGTTTCTATAATTAGTGCCATAATCTCTGGATAGGATAAATTTCTAACACCTTCTCCTAGTAAGCCTTGCTGTGAGTTTTGACAGTTGGAAAGAAATAACCTTGCCTATAATTATCTCTGTCTGTAGGATGTGGTAGATAGGGAACAATGGGCATGCCTACGGTCCAAGAGGGTTGAAGGAATTAGAGAAAGGTTCTCTAAAGACAAAAGGAAGCCATTTCTAAGGAAGCCCATTTGATAGTCTTCTGGCCCTGTAATCACAGCCCCCACTGCCGAATGGACGGCGATCCGATAGGCTGCCCTCAATCACTGTTGGAGGGTATAGGGGTTCTGATTTGAGCCTCTGGCTTCCAGGGAAAGTAAAATAGGTAGGAAGTGAAATTTAAAGGGGTTCCAACAAAATCTACCAGAGTTTCCCTGGGGTTGACCAGCCGACTCAAGCACTCATTCTGACTCTCAGATGTTCCTTTGGGCTCCATGCAAGGTCAATTTATCTTTCATGCAGATAAATGAATGCTAGAGGCATGAAATCTTAAGCCCTAGCTTCTACTCTTTTGGAAAAGCCCTGTGTTTTTGGAGCAGAGAGAGGAAAGTAGGGAAACTCTCCATTGCCCCTCAAACCATGCAAGGGTTTGATAACCCAGCTCTGTGCTCTGGGATTTCTTGTCATCCTTGTGCATAAATCACTAGATAATGTCAAGGATACTTTTAATTGGAGGAGAAAGAAAACCATGTAAACCTGTTCTTGGTCTGGGAAATTATAGAATTTTTTTTAATTTCTGATTTGTGTGTGTGTGTGTGTGTGTGTGTGTTTGCTATTGGTTTGGAATATGCACTTAAGAATTTTTTGTTAACAAATTTTGTTTGCTGGAATCATCTTTTCAGCAGTATTCCTCTCCCTTTTGAGAGGATGGGATAGATTTGGAATTGCCTTACTATGATGTCACTGTAGTAAGTTCTGTGTACTTGCTTTGGAAGAGGTTGGAATAAGTAGTTGTCGAGCCAGGCTAACTGGCAGCAGATACCTTTTCTGCCACGTGTAGAACAACTTCATCTTTTGGAAAATTGTATCCAGGCAGGAGAGGCGGCAGCGATTTGCGCTGACTCGGCTTACGGCTCCGTATGTGCACTTAGGAAGTGCCGCCGGGCTCCACAGGCTCCTCCAGAGCTCCAGGTCTGCCCCTTCCCGCCTTCTTCCCGAGCTCGCCTTGCTGTGCCTTGCTGACATGCTGACGTGTGAGCTGAAGGTCTGCAGGAGGAAGGAGCCAGGATCTGGAGCCATCTGGAGCCTGGGAGAGTAAGCACAGGGCAGGCATCTGTTTGAAAGTTTGTGGAGATACGCAGTGTGCTGATTCATAGCCCTTTGGGGACCCCTGTGTTCAGAACCCAGACTCACGAGGAAGCTGGTGTCTGGCAAGAGTCAGGGTGCTTGGTCATCAGGACATATGATCAGTTCATCTAGCGACTCTAGCCTATATTCTATGCCAAATGGTGTATTTCTTATTTGGGCCACTTAGGTTCTCTCTGCCACCAAAAACAAAACAAAAATGCTATTAAATTAAACTTAAATGCCCAGAGTTATCATACGTGCATCAAAATATACACAGTAACACTGAAATAAAATGATGCTTCTGAGAATCATGAGAGTGTAGAAGCTAAGGCATGCACTTTGGTGTCAAACCACTGGGGTTTCAACCTGGTCTCTGCCACAGTCGCTGTGTGACTCTGAGCAAGTCACTGAACCTCTCTGTGCCTTTGTTTTTTCATCTATATAAAAAGGTTGATTTATTTACCTTTTGGGGTATTTTGAGAGGTAAATGAAGTTTATATATGTAAGGAATCCAAAAATAGCATCTAGTAAATGAAGCACAATGCAATTGCATGTTTTTTTCCCTGGAGTTGCATGAATATACATCAAAGACAGGGACACCCACTGCCCTCCCTGTAAATACCTTTGGCGCTTTCACTTACTTCCTTCCTCTGCCAACACCTCCACCACCACCACCACCACCACCCAGCGGGCTTGGTTTCCCCGGTTCCTGGAGTGTGTCAGAAGTGTTCTCACCTCCTGAGTTGTTCTTCCCTGCCCCCCCTGTAGGAAGCTGGCTTCTCTTCAGCCCTGAGGCTGTTTCAGTGCTGCTTCTTCGCAAAGGCCTTCCCTGGCCACCTAATCTTCACCCATCATCGCTCCAGTGCCCACCTGTTCTTCAGCTCCCCGTCTGGATTTGTAGCTACACGGTGACTTGCATTTGCATTTCTTCAGGGTCAGCATATGACGAAATCCATGGAGCACGTCTCGTTTCTGTTTGAGATCTAGCATCCAGTTGAGCACAGTGACAGCATATAGTGGGCACTCAGTAAATACTCATTCAAAGTCAGAATGAGTACGTGACTGGATGGGTGATGTGCTTTATCGGGTATATTCAAAATGTGTGGGCAGTATATTTCTTCCTTCTGAGCTGGCCAACCCTGACTCCCCAATCCTACTATAGTGCCCACTCCCTTTTATTGGTACAGGAGAGAAAAGGCCTCCTTCAGAGATGAGGTCGGTCCTACTCCTCCCCACTTGGTTTCCTATTTCCTTTGGTTGGGAGCTGAGGAGGAGGAAGCAGGACCCGTTTTTGCTCACCAGGCCAGTTCAGTGGGGACACTTGCCATGTGGATGTGCCCCATCTACTGGTGGAATCGGGAGGCTACATTCTTAATGGATGGGAATGCCCTGTGAGGTGAATGCTGGCCATCCAGTCTCTTTCACAGCAGTGGAGACTGTGCTGGGGTTTCTACCCCACGTTATTACCCTGCTGGCAACAAAATGCATGGTAGAGCGTGGTGTGCTTGCCAGGCACACCTTTTGGCATCTCTAGTGCCTAAGTTTTCATCAGGGTTTCACACATGCTGTTTTGTGGGGTTTGCAAGTTTGAAGTTAGAGTTTCACACTCGTGTCCACCGTTTAAAATCCATAGCTTAACATCAGTGTTCACTATTTAGTTGATCCCTGTGTAAGTTGTGGTGACCAAATTTTCAGCATTTCGGGGATACCTTCTCTGCAAAATATCTCAAGAAGATATGGGCATCACATCATTTTTCAGTCTTTCTTAAGTGATCATGGGTTTATAAAGGTTTCAGGGAGAAAATAGAATCTCAATCTCTCTCTCTCTCTCTCTCTCTTTCTCTCTCTCTCTCTCTCTCTCTCTCTCATCTCCAGGGCTTAAATTACTCAAAAATCTCAGTAGGTAAATTGGACAAGGTGGAATTTGCTGGTTTACTGAAATAAAATATTTTTTTAAGTGAGAAACTTGCCTTTTTGTCAATAAATGGTTTATTATTATTAGCTTGCATATCTGGGTACCTTGTGTACATTATAAGTTAGCCTGTAAGTGGACTTAGCCAAGCAAGGATGCCCAGCCAGTCTGTGGTCTGAGTGCTTCATGGGTAGCTCTTCTGACATTCTGCTGCTTTGCGGCTCTTGTGTTGGGATGTCTGAACGTGGACTCAGATGGGTATTTTATATCTTTAACTTGTGCTACTTTACAAGAACCCATCTAACATATCCACCCAATAGAATCTCCCCTCACACCACCCCATCCTTATTTCCACATCAGAAGTAGCAAGAAGAACATGAAACTATCGTAATTTGGCTTACGGTCAGTCTCAATTATAGGTTTTGTTTGGTGTTTGTGTGTGTGTGTTTTTGTTAATCCTCATCCAAGGATATTTTTTCTATTGCTTTTTAGAAAGAGTGGAAGGAATGGGGGCAGATGGGAGAGAAAGAGAGAGAGAGGGAGAGAGAGAGAGAGAGAGAGAGAGAGACAGAGACAGAGAGAGATATCAATGGGAGAGAGACACATCGATTTGTTGCCTCCTGAATGTGCCCTGACTGGGGCCAGGAATTGAACCTGTGACCCCTAGATGTGTGGGCCAGTGCTCTAACCACTGAGAAACCAGGGATCAATTATAGGGTTGTTTTTTTTTTAATATATTGAGCAGTTGCTAACTTGTTTTTCTTCATTATAATTCCAAAGAGTCTTCACTCAGTCTCCCAAGGGGAAGGTTTTGAAGGAGGGTTTTGTGCCTGTCTGTTTGGTCACCGAGTTACTGACCACTAGAGGATTTCACAGTGACAGGTAAATGGAATGGTTTGGTTTTCTCAGTTTAGGATGAATTCAGATAACTGAGCATGTGCCTAGCACCCAGTCAGAGCAGAGATGAGAGGGGAAAAGCCACACTGTAAATACATTAACTTATCTAGAATGCAGCAATCTGAAAAACCGAGAAATAAGCCATTTTAATGTCAGCATACCTGTAAGTTCTGTGTGCTAAGGTTTGGTAGTACTTTATGTGAATTGCCTATTGGAATGGGCACCAGAATAATTTCAGTGCTCAATGCTTTGAAAGATTTCATCTGTGCCTTCTTTCCTTAAATACAGCCAGTGCAAAATGCTGGTGAAATCTGGCCGGTTCTCATACTTCAGGTTCAGACAGACCATGTTTGGACTCTGATTGTCCTTCTTTACTGGCTGTATCGTTCCAGGCAGATTATTGAACTGTCAGCTCTGTGTTCCGTTATAAAATGGGGACAGTGTGCCCTAGCTGGTTTGGCTCAGTGGATAGAGCGTCAGTCTGTGGACTGAAGGGTCCCAGGTTTGATTCTGGTCAAGGGCACATGCCCAGGTTGCAGGCTTGATCCCCAGTGGGGGGCGTGCAGGAGGCAGCCAGTGATTCTTCCCCATCATTGATGGTTCTATCTCTCCCTCTCCCTTCCTCTCTGAAATCAATAAAAATAAATAAATAAATAAATAAAATGGGACAGTGGTACTTACCCCAGATTGTGACCTTAGGTTGTTTTACCCTGTGTAGAGCAGGTAGCAGGGTGCTGAGCATATGAGTGGGCTAGGAATTGTAGTGCTTGTCACATTGATATCACTGTTACTTCTGCATGTGAAGGTGTTATTTTGTAAGTATATTTTTTGCTAGGAGCCTTTTCTTGGACTCTTACCATCATTGTTTTTTATTTTTTTATTTTTATTCTAGGAAGGACTTTGCTTTAAACAATGGAAAATTATGTGTTTTGTTATGTTTAAATGATATCCACCCCCCCCCCCCACACACACACACACACAGCCTTTTCTTCCAATTTTGTTCCCCTGCAGTGGTTCTCAACCTTCCTAATGCCGCGACCCTTTAATACAGTTCCTCATGTTGTGGTGATCCCCAACCATAAAATTATTTTCGTTGCTACTTCATAACTGTAATTTTGCTACTGTTATGAATCGTAACGTAAATATCTGATATGCAGGATATATTTTCATTGTTCGAGACCCACAGGTTGAAAACCGCTGCAAGGGATTAGCAGCTTTAAAAATACAGGTGACAGTTTGGGCTGGTGTGACCTCACAATATGATCTTTATTTTGCTGGATCAGAGGTTTGGGGTAGGTCCTGTAATCCCTAAATTAGTCTAGGAGGCAGATGGATGAAAACAGTGTCTTTGTTGGGCAAATCCCAGTTGTGGCTGTTCTTTCGTTCTTGACTCCAATTTAAACTAATGCCTTAATAGCTGAAATTCCCTCTTCACCCTCTTACCTTAAGGACCATTAACGTCAGTGGGAAGGACTTATCGCTGCAGCACAAAGATACCTTCCCGGGGCCTGTCCTGGCCTGCAGGCCCCAGGCCGGGCCCCTCAGCGGTCAGTATCTGAGGCCGGGCAGAAGCCAGGGCCTGGGCTCCCCCTGAGTGTGCCATCGCACCACAGGCTCCGGCTCCCCCTCCTCTCCGTCCACTTCTGCTTCGATGCAAGGCTGCCGCTCTGCAATTAAGTCATTTCAGTCTCTCCTCTCATGATTTTTCTTCACCCTAGAGATGCTCAATGTTAGGGCAAAATACAGGCATTCAAGCTGCTCATAGCATTTAGGGAGCTGGGGATTTGGCTTTTAATTACTGTGAAAATATGATTATTTAGGGACTAGCACCATCTCTGCAGAGCCTGGAGAACTGTGACAACACGAGAGGGGCTCATAAATAAGTGCTGAGTAGGTGCGTCAGCAGGTCCTAGGGGATGAGCAGGGACAATGAACTGAGCAATCGGAAGTGTCTTTCGTGAGCTCAGAGCAAGATGTGAAGTCTCTTTTTTGCCATAGCTTTTCTATCTGTAACATGGGCTAAGGTATCTTGCCTGTTGGCTATAGCCTAGCAGCCTGTGTGTTATCTAGAAAGTTCTGATATGATCAACGTGTTGAACAGAAAGTGCTCATCTGCCCAGACATCCAGTCTTGAACCACACTCATTTTTCCAGGCAGCAAGAGGCCCAACCTTTGTTTTACGTGATATCCCATGGATCTTGCCCACATCACAGCAAGATATGTTTGACTTGTTGAGATGACTGGAATATGTATTTTGCTTGCCCAAATGTATTTTAAATTTCTTGATGGCTCCGCACCAAGGCTGTGCTGATGGGCTTGGACAGCTTGCTGTCCACTCTGCTCTCAGTACTTCATCTCCACCCCGAGACCTGCTGGACCCTGACCGATCCTTTGGGTCTCAGCTAATCCCTCCTCCTGACGAGGTCAAATTTCTCTTTCATGTGCTCTTATAGAACCGTTAGTCTCTCCTTGGAAACTCACCACAGCTGTTGATTTTATTACAGTCAATTATTTAATGCCGTTCTCTCCAATAAGACTATAAATTCCATAAGGTAAACAAATGTGATGATGGTGATGAATTTTCACGCACCGTGTATTCCCCGCTTCTGATGATAGCATGCCTGGTACTTAAGAGGTTCACAATAAGTATCATTGGTAGAGTGGATCAATGAGGAAGTGAATGAGTGAATGAAATGTCAGTGTCACCTACAGCATTTATTTTGTGTCTCTTCCCTATCATGTTTATATGGCCTTAGGGACCCGTGCACATAGTAGGGACCCCACACAAGTTTATTAGGTAACTAAATGGTATGTTGTGGGTCTTGATACCAAAGCCCTACCATGGATTGGGAAAGTAAAAATTGTATAAGCTCTTAGGAAGAGGCCTTGAGGTTTCTGGGTTCCAAAAGTGGTCCTGTCTGGGGTAAAATGTAGCAAATGGGCAGCCATTTTTTTCTCACCTGCCTACTCCCTAGGACCTGGAGTAATACATCAGATGGGGGATGACCTTGGGAAGGACATCATCCCTAATTCAGAGCCAGATAGAAGGTCTGATGCAGTGCCAGGCGTATCTCTGGATAGAAGACCATAAATCAGTCCGGTAGATTCCATAATAGTTCTCATGGTGTCTCTCTACACAGAGCTTGCTTAGCTAGTCCATGGGACATCTCCAAGAAGCACTGAGAAGGGAGGCAGTGTGCATACTGTACACCACCTCACCAGCCACTTAGTAAGTGACTTTAGATACATTAGCTATAATCCTCCATTTTTCTCTTCCATAAAGTAGGAGGCATTATACTACCTACCTCATAAGGTTGTTGGAAGGTCAAATGGCCAAACAGATATAGAGCGCTTTGCAGACAGTTGGGCATGTAATAAACTCACCATGAATGTTAGTTGTAATCATTATCACCATTTTTTATTGATTGCAGGAGTTTCTGTTGCAATTCCAAGCTAGTCCCTATGAATGTTTCTTCGCCCTGTCCCTTTCAGATCACACTGGGACCTACATTTCCACCTGCCCTTTCTGCCCACATGCCTTTGACTCAGACTTCGACTACGAGGACCCAAACAAACACCGGGTCCAGGAATGGCACCAATTGTACTGCGTCTTGCCTTATGATACCTTAACCAGTACTGCAAAGGCCAACTGGAGCTGCTGGGAATTCACACTGTGCGGTGCACACTCCGTACGCAGGCATAAATAAATGGCATTGTGCTGGCAGTGTGTGTGCCCAGCCGATTCCCTGCACTCTTAGACCATTTACACACGCTTAATCTAATGGAAGGTGTTATGACTTCTTCTGCAGCTTCAGAATAAAAATCGGAGAAAAAAATCTGAGACGTGGCACCAGCTAAAACCCCCATATGGTTACTTAAGGCAGCTTAAGCACTTCCACAGAAACTGGGCTCTGTTGAAATAGCCACTCTTCTTGCA
>NW_005371843.1:348947-384543 GCF_000412655.1 Myotis brandtii | reverse complement strand
CCTCCCCCCCCCCCCCGATTTTTGCCTTAAAATTATTTTTTTTCTTTTATTTTTAGATTTTGGATGAGAATAGGTCTCTAAATCTATTTTCAAGCTGTCTCTTTCTTTTTCTGCTTTTATTTTTTATTGAATTTATTTGGTTGGCATTGGTTAATGAGATTATATAGGTTTCTTGTGTACAGTTCTATAATGCATCACCTATATATAGTATTGTGTGTTCACCACCCCAAGTTAAGTCTCCTTCCATCACCATTAATCCTCCCCTTTACACTCTTTTACCTCCTCCACTACCCTTTCTCCCTGGTAATCACCATACTGTGTCTATGTTTTTTGTTTGCTTAATCCCTTTACCTTTTGCATTTCTCCATATCTGTGAGTCTGTTTCTATCTTGTTTGTTTATTTTGTTCATTAGATTCCACATCTAAGTGAGATCATATGGTGCTTGTCTTCCTTGGGCAGGTTACTTGACCTCTCCTCGCTTTGCTTTTTTCACCTGTGGTGCCTTCTAGCTGTTCACATTTTATTTTTTTTATTTCATGATTTCTGTCCTTTGTTATGACCAAAAGCACAAGGGTTGTGTCTTAATCATAAGACAGGAAAATATTCATTGATCAAGTTGAAGAACCTTCACTTTCCACATTCCAGGCCTCTTAGTTTGCGCTCCGAGAGTTAGTCACTTTGAGGCAGGTTTTGTGCTAAGGGGGGATGGGTTTCATTTCTGTTTTCCTGTGGATATTATTGGGCATATGGCCATTTGATCTCGGTAGAGATACGGCGTCCTGACACACCATGCCCTCCCCCTTGGCATGTTTGGGAAGCCCACAGGCGCGGTCCTGAGGCTGCCTGAGTCACTGGTAATGAACCAAACGTCCCAAAATGCTCCAGTGGCTGCCTTTTGGTGCTTTTCATGTTAGTTTCAAGGTTGTCAGATAGCATTATCCCCAAGTATTAAAAATTTCAAAGAAAGGAGGCAGTGTGTTTGATTTATAGAATAATCATCTAGCTTTAGCTCTAACTGGGCTTTGGCAATGGTTTGCAAGCACTTGAAAATTAAATCCATTTTTTATGGCACTACAAGGTATTATCCCACAGCAAATGATAATTAAACACCTGTGAAATCAATTAGCCCTTTAAGCAGGGGGAAAAAATTTCCAATTATGTTTTCGTACCTCCAAAACTTTTTAAATTCCAAAACCAACACTCATGGAGAGGGATGGAGTTGATTGGCATTGTGGGGTTAACTTTCCAAGAAGATCATCCCTACATTTTGCTTTGACTTCATCCCGAGTAAAGGCGTCGTGTGGTACCAGCTCCCTGAGAGGACGCAGTCGTCTTTTGAGCAGAGTCTTAGCAGCTGTGTATCTGACACACAGCTGAGCTGTCAGTTCCTCTACAAAGAAAGTTACTCACTTTGTGTTTCGATGCCAAGTTTTACTTGACAGTTTATGTAAAAGCCAGGATACCTTAATGGAAACCAAGCAACAAGACGTTCTGTGTGACAGAATTGCTCTCTCTCTCTCTCTCTCTCTCTCTCTCTCTAAGGGCTCTGTAGCCAAGAGTTCTGAGCCATCTTCATTACAAATTCAAACCCTTAAAACAGACTGACTGGGTAATAGCTGAAAACGAACAGTGGGAGACTGGAAATCGTGGCCAGCCTTTCAGCCCCACGGGATCGTGTGTGTTTAACCATTGGCTTCGGTAACAAATTAGCTATTCCAGATGCTTCTTTTGGAAGATGCTCTGCACTTCTGAAGCATTGGGTGGATTGGGGTAGAGGCCATAACAATTTGGGGCTCAAAAAAGAGAAAAAGAAACAAATAATGCCAGGCCTTCCACATTCTCTACATTTTGCCTCATTATGTACAAAGATCATTCCAAGAAAATGTTTGCCTTGTCCTTCCTGATATTCAGACGTGCTTTAGTTTGCATAATGCTCTCACATACGCTGTCTCGTTAGATCCTCGGTGGACCTCATTAGGTGGGCACAGCTACTATGATTTCCCATTTTATAAATGAGCATGGATTCAGGCCCAAAGGGCCTTGCTTAAAATCAGTTTATGACAAAGTCACGACCAGAAAGTATATTTCCTAGACATTAGTTTGTATAGGTTTCATCTTATCACTCTACATATAAATCTCTTAAAGACATTCTTTACAATTTTTTTTTCTAAAGACATTTTTAATGGGATCTTGGCTTTCCTAGCAGATGGCATTTGGAGAAGTTGACGAATCTTAGCGTTGACTAGAGAAATAAGGCTGGTATTGCATAAAACAATGATGAGAGAGGATATTTCTATAACCATTTAGAAATGCATCCTATGAATTATCTTTACAAACATGGCCAGCAACTTGGGCATTACCATCTCATAGGTATTCCTCCCCAAAGAATGAGGAGGAGATCTGGCATTCATTCAACAAACATTTCTTAAGATTACTGTGTACGGTCCAAGCACAGGACTAGGAGCTGGGGCCACAGTGGTGAGTGAGAACAGGTAAGCTCCTGCTCTCTTGGAGTATACATTATATTTCGAGAGAAAGACAGTGAGCCAGTCAAACAAATGTGTGTGTGAATTCAGACAGTAGTAGATCCTAGGACAGGGCAATGATTGGACAGTGGGTGCTGGGAACACAGGCTGGACTGTGAGAGTGTCTCTGAGGAGTGCTGATATGCCTCCTGAGGGAGATTTGGGAGAAGAATGTTCCAGGCAGAGGGCATAGCAAGTCCAAGTCCAGGAGATGGTAATGAGTGTGGTGTGCTGAGACACCGAGAAAAGGCCAGGGTAGTTGTAGATGGTGAGTGAGGAGGGGCCAGTCAGAGCTGTGGATAGAGCTAGTCTCAAGAGGCCTGTTGGACGGAGGTGTGACTATTATTCTAAGCACCTTGAGGAGCCATTGGAGGGTTTTCAGCCTGGGAGGGAACACTGTGAAGTTATCTGTGGTTGAATCTATAAAGACTGAACCTGAAACATATGAACCAGCGTATACTTCTTGTTGCTCGGCTCATGTAGAGACTCACGGGAGTAGAATTAGGAAATAAGTAGAATTAGGAGATACAGGGAAGGGCATGAGGAGACATTGGTTCCCATGCAATGGTAAAAACCATTAGGTGTTTGCATTTTTGTTTCCCCAGTACTCAAAATTTATTGGTCCAGTGAGCAAATATCAGGGCATAAAGGCATCTTAAGGGACACCTGGTCTACCTCTCCCCTATCACATGCTTAACTTTTCCCTCTGTCCCACAGCTTCTTCCCAAAATGAGGCCACCTAGGAGCTGGCTAGCTGCTTAGCTGCTTCCCCAGGGGAAGTGTGCTGAGCAGAACGACTGAAGAGGAGGAAGAGGTGACTCAGAGCTTCATAGACTCCCCTGGGCACCACTGTGCTTCTACCAAAGGAAACGGCAGATTTCTGGACCTTCCCAGTCTCCATGACCAAACCCTCATGGGAGGCTGATCTGGGAAATAAACAATTAGGCCGTTAACCATACACAAATTTTTATGTCCCATGAACACGCATACACCCTGTACATTTATACATTCACATGCCCAGGTGGGAAAGATTAGACTGTCCACAGACAGCTAGCTTCATCCAGCTTTCATATTATGTTGGTGTCCTATCTTTTTTTTTTTGCAGGGGTGGGGGGGGGGCGGTTTGCACCATCTCTGCCTACACAGAATTCTGAGATCTCATTTGCTTGTTCAGTGCAGAAGGCTTAGGAGTGAGCTGGCCCTGACTGTCAAAGTCAGAAAGTGGATCCTAGGAGAGGCAAAAACAGAAGAGGAGACGGGACAGTGAGGTTAACTGAACCAGCCATCATTTCATTAACTGTAATTGGGTTCTCAAGGTATTTTATAATCACTTGAGTGCAAGGACCAGACAAGAGGCTTAAGCACTGATGAAGAATGCTGAGCATGTCAGATCCACCACTGGCCAGCCTCTGCATAGTGCCGCCTCTGGTGAGGGGAACAGCCACTAGGAATTCCAAACATTCTCCTATACCCAGGGCTGACCAAGGCTGGCTGTGCAGGCAAGAATGTCTTGGCTCAACAAGGCAAGTGATCAGAACATTGGGTGGGCCCAGTTTTCTTTGGGGGTAGAGAGTCAGTGCCTTTGGACCAATGCATTGTTTGTCACTATAGAAAGCAGGTGAAGGTTCTGCAATTTTGTTTTTTCCTCTCCACCTCAGACATGGAGGAAGGCCTGGAGAAGGTTTGGTTTGAATAGCCCTGTGCATACATTCACCTTGATTTGGAATTACAGGCATACCTCGTTTTATAGCACTTCACTTGTTGTGCTTCACAGATGGTGCCTTTTCACAAATTGAAGACAAGACCCTCCACCAGCAAAAAGATTATGACTCTCTTTATTGCTATACTCACTGCAGTGCAGTGGTCTGGAACTGGACCGCACTATCTCCGAGGTATGCCTGAAATGCCAGGGCTGGTGAAACACAAATTTCCCACTGTCCACACACTGATCAGTGTGCAGAGAAAAGCTGAAATTTTTAAGTCTGCCAGGCCTTTAGGAATAAAGGCAGAGACCAAGGGATAGAAAATGTACAAAAGGAAGACCCCCCCCCCCCCGGCTCCCACCCAAAATACACTATTTTCCATTCTCTAAATTGGGCTCAGCCTGACTATAGGAGTGAAACTCATCCTACGAAGTCCTGGCATAGTCAAGAACTGGGCATGCTGTTAGTAGCTAAATAGGTTGTTCTAATGAAAGGCTTGCCTCTCTTCTGTGGGTCCCTCTTGTTTCCATGTCTAAATGCAAACCAGTGGGCACTGAGCACTTCGCATCCATTCATTGAATAACTATGTTTTGAGTGGCTACTATAGGCCAGACCCTGGGGTAGGCTCTGGTTCAACAGCAAGTAGGACCCTGGTGCTGTCTGGAAGGGAAACAAGAAAGCAGCAACTTGATAGAAAGTGAGCAGTGGACAGGTCAGCCTGTCTGCTGAGTGAGCACAAGAGAGTCTCTGGCCAAGACGTGGGCACCAGAAGTGGAAATGCAGCAGGGGAAGGAAAGGGGGTGCCCCTGCCACAGCCTGCTCACAGGACTGGCCTGTCCCTGAGGAGGAGTTGCCATCCCAGAATCGACACTCCGTGCCGCTGGCCCCTGCGCTGGGCTTTCCAGCTTCAGTCTGCCCTTCCTGGCCCTGCTCCACTTGGCCAGCCTTTGTGGCACAGAGCCCGGTGAAAGGTTAATGGCCAGATAATGACCTCGGGCTTCCCAGCTGCCCTTGGGCCTGTCACGGACACTTGGCTCTGCAGCCAGGGCCTTTGTGTGCCTCTCCTGGACCCATTTATACACCCGAGGCCATTGTTGCAGCTGGCTCTTTTCTTGTCACTCCTTTCTCTCCCCCTCATAACCAGGTAGCCCTTAATTTAGCATTTTCAGAAATGCCTTATTTCTAGCCAAAGAATGTACATCCACATGTCCTGGAATTGCTTTTATTTCAGAGCAGTTTGAAATTTGGAATTGCTGAGTACAAAAACTGGTGCTCCTTGGGTGGTGGGCACATAATGCAGTATACAGATGATGGATTATAGCATTGTACACTTGAAACCTATATGATTTTATTAACCAATGTCACCCCCAATACATTTAATTTTTTAAAAGGCTGGTGTTCTAACCTCACCTCCTTCAGCAAACCCCCCTGAAATTAATATCCCCTGGCACGAAACCTGCCCTTTCACCTTCGCCGGCACTGTGTTCCTCCTTCCTACCAGGCAGATCCGGGAGCTACAGGGCATCTTGTGCACCCCACCCTCCTGGTACAAGCCCACGACACCCTTGCTGCTCGCTTTATCGTCTGTAAAATGGGGGCATTTCACGTGTAGTTGTAGCGATAAAGTGCAATAACCAGCACAGGTTGTGGATCACCTGCCCCGCCTTCCAGACACATGTAGGTGTGGGGGAATTATTATCATTATTGTCATTAATGCCTGTCCATTTTCTCACTTGCTTTTCTATGTTAGCCATTGAGCTGCTAGTTAATGAGTGGGAAGCTCAATGGTCTCCCTCTTTGGAGCATGAAGAGCATCTGGTACCTGTTGTATTTGTTACTATTTGCAGGTGGCAATGACCAGCTGGTCCAAGTTTAAAGTTCTGAGCTGTGAGTAGATGTTTAGGGTAGAGATGGGGTAGGGGAGTTTGACACCATAAGGGATTATTTCCAGTGTGTTCAGATGGGGTGTTTGATTCCAAACATTTTTCTGACTCTCTTTTCTTTCCTGTGAAAAGTAGGTATAATCATATCTACCTCCTGGTGTGGCTGTGAGGCTTAAATGAGAGAGAGAGAGAGAGAGTGTGTGTGTGTGTGTGTGTGTGTGTGTGTGTGTGTGTATGTATGTGTGTGCGCGCGCGCCCATGCATGGGAAGTCAGTGCCTCCCACGGGGGCCTCACCCCCAGCCAGAGCCCACAAAATGTTACCTCTCGCCCTTCACTATACTGAAATGGATTTTTCAATGGACATACCAGTAAAAAGGAGACAGCCTTGTGTGGAAAGCCACATATGACAGTGTGAATAGAAACAAATGTCCCTGATGGCCACTGAGCATTGCTCTTTGTAGTGGATACCCTGGGATGGGCAGCCTCATTCTGAGGAGCATCACAAAGAAATAAATTCCTAATCCTTGCTGTGACCGGGTGCCTGGAGGTTCTAGCAGCAGTCAGTGCTCAAAGGTAAAAGAACCGCCTGTGTGAGGAATCACACCACCTCCAAATAGTGAGCGTCTTCCCTCTGGGGGCACTGCATGTCCCTGAGACTGTAGCCAATCTGGTCAGCCATGCCCAGCACCAGGCGGTAGTATAGCACCTCTGCATTTAGCCAACACCAGCACATGGAATAGTTCATTCCTGTGCAAAGACTGTGAGTAGATGGCGTGAAGAAACTGAGGCCCCCATGGGTCTGGTGGATTCTCAACGACCACAAGGGCCTATACTTTCCCCTGTGTAGCTTACAAGACAACAAAAAGAGAGCGCAGTGGCCAGCTAGACCTATTTTCTAGCTGAAGCATTGGCTCCCACTCATTGGTTTCTCCGTTCAAAGTTGAGCTTTGGGCCAATTTCATATTATTACATGCCACGGATTTTTTAGTTTTCAGAAAAGGTAATTGAAATTTTAAGTGTTGAGGTCAAGAAAGAGTCTAAGGCAACATGGTTAGTAAATAACAGGGCATCTTTGTGGATTAACCTCCTGGTACACATGGAGTTTGAGTGGGTGAGAGGGTCCTTTTAAGTTGCTAATACTTGGAACTAGGTGAACTGATGAGGATGTCACTTTATAAGAAATGTTATTTATACAGACACTGCACGTGTGTGGGCTGGCCTAGGAAGAAGCATGGTGGAGTAGAAAGCAAAGACCTTTTAGAATCCAAAGGCCTGGAGTTGGAGCCCTGCTGATTCCATAGCTGTGACCTTCCTGGGCTTGGACTTGGGTTGTTGGACTTGGAACTTAGTGCTCGCCTGTGACGCTGGTTATATCAAGTCTTGAGGATTCCCAAGGGCAACATATCTGCTTGAGCCCTTCCGTGACTCATGACCACCCACAAAAAGCTCGAGGAGATACCACACACAGTCTTCCCAATAGTGTACGGCCACTATCAACAACCTCATCCCCCTCTCCTCCCAGCCCCACCCACCCCAGACTAGGTCGTTCCTCTCACTTTGGTGCCTCTGTTCCTGCCTTACCATCTCTACCCTTAGAAATGCCCATTGCCTCCTGTTAGCCCATTGCCAGGCTGATTCTTGCGTCTCCTTTAATACTTAGCCTAGAGTCTCCCTTCCTCCAGGAGAAATCCCTGCTTCTCACTCTCCCCACCAAAGGCAGGCTGTGGCTGCTGTTTCTCCTTCTGCATAACCCCCACTTCATGCCTCCATCCTACAGTTTCCTTCACTTGATAATAACCATTTGATAACAGGTGCCTTTTCACTGTTGCCTTGAATGGTACCTGACACATGGTAGGCTTTTGACTAATGTTTGTTGAATGAATGGGGAAAAGCACAAAGGAAATGCTCAAGGATTTCATTTGATTTCCCTTATCCCCACGCACTTTGTGGAATGACAGCAGTCATGTGTTGTTTTTGTTTTCTTTCTTTTTTTTCTTAAGGGATGCGATTCAAACCTGGGTGCAAGCAAAGAAGGCTAAGTACTTATGAGGCTGGGAGCTGGAGGGAGCAGATCAGCTGTAGATGTAAAGTTTCTTTATAAATAAATACTAGAGACAAACTAAGAACATAGTGAAGAAACTAGAATCGTGTGACTACAGAGATGAGAGGGTAGACGACTTGCTTCTTCCTTATCCTCTCTGATGAGTAAAATACAGCTCAGATGCAAATATGCATGCTACACAGGCATTGTGGAAGCCACGGGGACCTATGGGCACTGCAACAGCAACGTCCGCATCTATGTAGCTTTGATAATAAGCCCAAATCCTTTTGATTAGAAGCTGTTGTGATTCACAGCTTCTGTTTTCATTTTATTTGAAAGGGTCTGCTCCGCAGTGCTTCCTAGCTCTGTCTTTGGGAATCTGTTCCTTTATTTTATTGTTATTGGTTCTAAAAATGTATTTATTCCCCTCATTCTGATACAGTTTACCACAATAACTTGCGATTGCATAGTGTATTACAGTATGTGCTGCATGGACATGATCTTATTTGATCTTCACAATTTTCAAGCTCAGAGATGTTAGACAATTTGCACCCAAAGTGGTAGACACAAAACCCAATTCCTCACCCAGGTTTTCTAACGTCATGTTGGCTGTGTTTTCCATTATATTCTATTGCCTCCCTTCAGCCATGATGATAATAGCTTCCATATATGGATTGCGTATAATGAGCCCAGGCTTTACTTAAAAATGTCATTTAATCCTCACAATATTAAGTATTATTCACATTTTGCCAACTGGGAAAATAAGATTTCAACAAATAACATTTCCAGGATCACTCAACTTGAAAACAGCAAAGCTGAAATTCGAACCTAGGTTTGGCTGTCTCTAAAGCTGCCGGAAAACAGCAAAGCTGAAATTCGAACCTAGGTTTGGCTTCTAAAGCTGCCTAACCACTAAGCTTTTAATTACTAAGCTCTTAACTATCATGGCAGTGGTTCTCAGAATTTAGGGCGCATCATAATTACCTGGAGGGCTTGTTAATACACAGAATTCTGGGCCCTGCCCCCAGACTCTCTGATTCAGCAGGTCTGGGTGAGGCTGAGAATTTACATTTGTAGCAAGTTCCCGGATGATGCTACTGGTTGGGAGATCCCACTCTGAGAACCCCTGCGCTATGCACACTGCCCACCCCCCTTCCCAATTGTACTGAATTACTACCAGCAAAAATGTGTTTCATATGGAGGGGGAAGGTCTTGAATTAGGTTTTCTTACATGGCCCATTTTAAATGGGGTGTATCCCATATATTATTCAATATAACTTTAAGGGGAAGATTATTTTGGCCATAGGGTGGTGCTGGTTTCAGGATTAAATTTGGGGTCCTGTCATTTTTATTACATTTTTCTTTGCATCATTTATGAAAACTGTTCTCTCTGTCATCACCTATACAGTGGGGAATGTAATGCCTATCTGAAAAGGGTAACAAAACCATTTATTAATTAAAGCTGAAAGCTCTCTGAGATTAATTGCCTCCCTCATCTACTTATTTTCTTGCTTAGGATATCTCTTGCTTTTAAGAAGTTGATGATTTCTATATGATTCACATTTCTAAACTTAAGTATTATTGGGGAGAATTAGTCCTTTCAAAAGGATTGCCCCCTCACTTGACCGGTCATCTCCTCATCTTTTCCCCCAATCCCCATTTACTGGTAGCAGGTAGCCACTGATCTTTCTTGGCCCCCTAATTATTTTATTTCACAAATGTTATATAAATGGAATAATTCAGTACATATCCTTTTGAGGTTGGCTTTTAAACTGAGCATAATTTCTTTGAGCTGGTTGTGTATGTCAATGGTTCATTTTGTTTTATTGCTGAGAAGTATTCTAGGCTATAGATGTACCACAGTTTGTTGAATCATTTACCCATCGAAGGACATTTGGATGATTTCCAGGTGGGGCTATTAAGGATAAAACTGCTGTGAACATTCATGGACAAGTTTCTGCATGAAGATAAGTTTTCATTTCTCTAGGATAAATGCTCAACTGTGCAATTGCTGGGTCATGTGCTAAGCCCATTTTTAGTCTCATAAGAAACTGCCAAACTAGTTTCCAAAGTGGCTGCACCATTTTCCTTCCCACCAGCAATGTCTCAGGGCTCCGCTTGCTCTGCATCCCCATCAGCACCTGTTCTCATCTGTTCTTTTGATTAGAGCCATCCTGGTGGGTGTGAAGTGATATCTCATTGTAGTTTTGATTTCCATTTCCCTAATGACTAATGATGTTGAGTATCTTTTTCATGTGCTTATTGGCGCTTTGTATATTTTCTTTGGAACAATATCTATTCAAATCCTTTGTTTTAAAATCAGATTGTCTTTTTTATTGCTGAATTGGGAGAGTTCTTTACATATTCTTGATAAATGCTTTTTCTCAAATTTATGATGTGCAAATATTTTCTCTTTGCTATGGGTTGTCTTTTCACTATCCTGATGGGTATTGGGAGAGAGAGGAGCCCAGTCTTCTGGACTCTATTCCCCTGAGCTTCTAGAAGGCAGAGCTGGTAGGGGTTGGTCAGGTCTGGCTCAAATGCTCCAGACACTCAACAGTTCTTACTGAGATTTGGTAGATTCTCTTGAATGAATGTTTTTCTATTTGTCATTATGTCCTTAGAACAATTTCCAGCAACTTCAAATGAATTTTTAAAAAACAATTTTTACCAGTTAAATTGTTTTGCTGGGGAGAGTGGCCAGAGTTCCTTACTGTGTCAGTCTGGAGGACCTGCCTTCATAGTCTACTTTGTAATGAAAGCATCCCGAGAAGATCTTACACCTTAAGTTCTCATCAGTATTTTCTAGTTGTTGGGTGATTCTTCGATGAGTTTAGCAACTAGAGAAAGACCTTCTCTGCACAACATTTGCAGCACTGGAACAGTGCCTGGAACATAGTACTTCTTGAAAGAATGACTGATAAAGCGAGTGAGTTGAAGAGTCTGGCAGGAGGGTGGTGTGGGGCAGGTGAGAACATCAATATGGAGAGGGGCCCGGTCCACAGAAAGTCTGAGTGCGCGGGCACCAAACACATATGTAGCCCAACTTGATCCATCGTCTGCCTCCCTTTTGGAGCTTCATTACTCCTTCATTTATAACATAGTCATAATTTACTGACTCATTGTTCCTGGAGCCCAAAAGAGTTTGAGCACGATTAGAAATCTGAAAATCATTGTTTAAGATATGCATGTATACTGTTTGTGTCTTCGTGTGTCATCATGAATACACTTGTTCAACGTCTATTGTGTATGCATGAGCAGACATCTACATACATATAGGCACACACGTACATGCAATAGTTATGGAAAACTCTGGAGCAGTGGGATGTTCCCAAAGGACATCCTTCTTTCTTCCTTAACAATCATAACAAAGGAAAATGGAGTGTCAGGCAATCTTTAGTCATCTAGCCCAGCTGGCTCACTTGGCAGATGAGAAAACTGAGACCCAGAAATCTCCCATGTTGTGTTCATAATCTTACATGTGCCTAGTGGGTTCCTGATTTCTCACCCCACATCTTCTGTTAACCTCTTATGTGAAGTAACACGAGCTTCAATCTTGTAAGCTTTATTTGCTACGTCAGCAAATACTCTATACTACCACTTAAAAATCAACACCCAGGTGAATTTTTCCTCTAACTTTTCTGCCTTTTCTCTCCCTCCATTCCTTCCCTAAAGTAAATTCTGCACCTGGCAACTTTGAAACTTGTTACAATCCAGAACTTTAATAGGGTCTTACATTTTTAGCAGCCTAATGACAAGGATGTAGGACCTTCAGTGCTAGCCCCTCAGGGGTTTTCTATTCTTGGCATTTATTAAACTTTGCTGTAGCCTGAAGTATATTTGACCCTTTTTATACTAAAAAATTGCAGTTTAAACTTTATGCATATATTTGTGTTATGTGTGTACATATTTCCCTCTTCTCCATCGATTAGGTAGAGATTCAGACCTTATATTAGTTGAACTTGAACATACTTGTCAATTTCCCCTCTATATTTGGTGAGCAAAAGAAAAAAGAAGCCATAAGCATCAGAATTTAATATTTTTCTTATTTAGCTAAATTTGAGCCCTCTTGAAACTCTTTTCTACTTTGAAGTCTATTTTGCAGTTTAATTAATGCAGCAAGGGTTTTTATTTTACTCTCAGTGGAGATAATCTTAATCCATTCACGGTGACCTTTTCTTGTGCAAATTAGTTCTACACGCTTGTTTAAGCAAATGGCCCTTTGCATGATGTCTCTTCTTAATGACGGGTTTATAATTGAAAATTGGCTTACTCCCATACGCCTAGTTTGTATGAGAATATAAAAATAGATGTGGACTTTAAAAATATAAATTTATATATCAGGATCCCAAAAAGAGGAGGGAAGAATCCAGTGCCTTCAGGCTATGATTAAATTAGACTATTAGAGTCAGAAAATGCTGGTGACATATGCTGCTGTCAAAGTCACACCTGTCTGCGAAGCATTGGAAGCTCTTGAAAAATGAGTGATTTCATCTTACCTCTGAGACTCTGGGCCCTACGGGACAGGAGCCATCTCTAGTTTCCCAGGTTTTCTTAAATTCATAATGAGCCTGAAACTGTGTGGTTAGGAATGTGTTTGTGGAAATCACTTTCAAATGGATGATCCTAAACAAAATGAAATGCTCCTCCTCTTTCCTGCACTTCACCAGCAGAAAGACAGGTGACACTCATGCTATATTTTGCTTTTTTTTTTTTCAAGTGCAAAACCAGTGTTTTGCCATTAAATGGTATTTGTATGGAAGAAACAATCATATCTTGGTATTCCTCTTGCCCCATTTCTTAAGCGAGCTCCTTCCCCTGTAAGGCACATTAGCCACTTGTATACAGGAGTATTTGTCTAGGGAATTGATTTTCAACTGGTGTGCTGCCACATACCAGTGTGCCGCAAGAATACTTAAAACATGTTATACCTGATGATTTAGTCAGGGGTGATGACCTCTTTTCCCTTAGCTTGTAAATAAAAAATGACAGTAGCCGATACAACAATAGCTGTCCAGTGTAAATGAATCGAAATTATACCTTTTTTTTTCAAATCAGCAAAAAAATATAATACTTTTTTGGTGTGCCACAGGATTTTAGTAATTAGCTTATGTGTGCCGGGAGATGACAAAGGTTGAAAATCGCTGGCCTAGGGTAACTGAATGTTCTTGGTTAAATGTAGAAACTCCAGCTTGAAGGAGAAAATAAATGTTGTTTTGTGCTTGTAATGGTGGTTTCCTGAGTAGGTTTTAATAGCATGGTTTTGTGGGGTGAGGAACAAGAACACTCTTAGTTTGGTGAATGACATGGCATTAAGGAAAAAAAAAACTAGCAGTGATTTTTTTTTAAGCTTATGGAACAGCACATTTCATCAGGATACAGAAATCTGTTTTTGTAAGCAAAGGCTGAGCAATCCAAATTGTTACTGGGACCATCAGACTTGCCTTAATGTGCTATTTGCAAAAGACCCTAATAGCTTTGTCCAACTTGAAGGTTCAAGCTTGTTGTCCATGCAACAGTCCCTGTGCCCCCATGGAAAAGGGAGAACTGCCCGCCTGGGGTAGTCCCAAGTTGCTCTGGGAATTTCGTGCAGGTGTGCATCCACAGCTGCTCATTCATCCCTCCATCCCTACGGGTCTTCGTTGGCTGACTGCTCCTCTTCTCCTTCTAGGTATGATTATCGAGAAATGCTGCACAATGCCACTTTCTGTCTGGTTCCTCGTGGTCGCAGGCTCGGGTCCTTCAGGTTCCTGGAGGCTCTGCAGGTAAGAGACCCCAACACTTCCCAGAATAGGGCTGAGGAACGGAGGCCGCTGCGTGGGTTGAACCTTAGCACTTCTCCTGGGATCTAAACAAAGTGCGTGATTTGCCTTGAACACCTGAGATCTGTTTTCCCAAAAAAACACGCAAGATTTTTCTTCTGTGGGGGCAGGAGGCGGATTTCTCCCTGCCTTTGGACTGGAGAAGACTAAAGGGTTTCACCACCGGGGAGGGTGGGTTCTTCAGGGACATGCTTTCAAACAGAGGCCAGATTTGATTGCAGCCGGGCAGCCTCGCTGGGCTCCTCCCAGAGACTCGGCTCTTTTCCTAGATGCCAGTCTCAAGAGCAGTGGAAATGGCTTATGGGTTGTAGTCACCAAAACCAAATTGCCTGTTCGGTCCCCGCTCTCGGTCGTCGCTCCGGCCCTCTAAAATGTGAGAGCAATGCCAGCAGGTGGTGCATGGTGGTGCTCAGTGGGCCCCACACTTCCCAGCTCTGCCGTCCAGAGGTCCCGGCTGCAGCTCCAGACCTGCGTGGAGTCTGCTCATTAACCGCACTCTGCAGAAACCTGACTCTTGTTGAGACTGTTATGCATGTTTCTACCTGGAAGTTGCAGCCTTCAGAAAGCACACCCTCAGCCTCCTCCTCCACTCCTCACCCCCTTGCTGCCACGTTTTCTTCTCGGTGCTCTGCAGTTTGCCTGAATCTGTGCTTTGTCACCGGCTGCCTGACTTCCGTCACTCTGCCCTGTCCTCCGACAGCAGAGCTTCCTGCTCTGAGCGTCTCATCCAGTGCACAGTGTGTTCTGAGAAGCACAGGGTCACAATGTGCTCGTAGCCTCTCAAGGTGTTGATGGAGCACAATGAGCCCTGGTTGGGATTATGTGTATCTGGACCCAGGATTTTGTCATTAGCCCGGTGTTTTGGGGCTGTTGGGTCGCTGTGCAGGTAGTCAGTTGGTACAGCAAGTGGTTTGGGTCCCTCCACACTGAAGGGAATAAAGTTCTGGTTCAGACGTTTGCAGAACAAGGGAAAGGTGGACACCCTGTAGCAGTTATGTCCACAAATACTTTGTCACAAAGCCGAGCCCCATCCTACTCTGTTGCTCATGACGTTTGGGGTAAGCCATTAGCAGCTGACTGTGGCCGTTACCCTGACAAAACCGTTTCTATCCAAGGTTGGTTTTATGCTGTGATGTTGTTGGTGAAAGATTTTGTTACATCAGTAAAACTTCTCCAGTGAGGCCAGTCGTCTCCAAGGAAGTGAGGTCAGCCAAACCAAGTATACTAGAATAGAAATGGGGTTTTAGCATTCTAGGGCAAGACTTGCAGATATTAAAATCTTGGCTGGATACATACGACCTTCATGTGACTTGACAACTCATGAAAGCTTACTGTCCTCTGGCCTCAGCAGTCCAGGATTCATGCGATGTAAGAAATGCCAGTGATTGGATTTGTACTGATTTCGCCTCTGATTGGAACGGTTCCCACTGTCACTCTCCTCACACTCATGAAGTCCCCTTTCTTGCACAGGCTGCCTGTGTCCCTGTGATGCTCAGCAACGGATGGGAGTTGCCGTTTTCTGAAGTGATTAATTGGAACCAAGCTGCCGTCATAGGCGATGAAAGATTGTTATTACAGGTAAGGAAGGGGCTTGGCCTTCAACAGATCAGTGGATTATTGCTGCCCCCATCCAGACTTCCAAAGAAGATAAATCCAAAAGGTCAGCTCCATAAAAGAAATTTTTATCAGGAGAAAATGGCCTGTGTCATGGCGAATATGAAGTCATTTAATATGGCACTGTGTACTTTGCAACACAGAATCTGCCCAGGTCCGGGGAATATATTAGAAAAAGGAGAAGTTACAGATAACAGATATGAGCTCTGATGGTGAGGAGGGCTGTATATCCAGCCCCTTCAATATCCAGAGTTTCTAGAAATGATATGAGAGGTCTTGTTCCATAGTCCTGCTTCATATTCCTTTCCCCTGTTTCTGTATTTGCCTTCAGATTAATTTTCAGGAAGAGAGAGTTCTCTAGGGTTGATTCACATAATTAGTGTTATTATTGCTCAAATGATCCACTCTGGGTACCTGAGTGAGTCTTATCTTTAAGATACCTAGCTGAAAGAGCAGCCGCTAATAAAAATGCTTTTTAATATGTACCTTTGGCTATCTAGATTTTTAAAGTTAATTTCATTGTGGTAAGAACATATAATATGAAACCTGTCTTAAATATTGAAGTACATAATGCATTGCTGTTGTACAGCAGGTCCCTAGAGCTTCTTCATCCTGCTTAACTGAAACTTTACACCACGAATTAGTAACTCCCCATTCCCCCACCCCCAGCCCCTGGCAACCATCAATCTACTCTTTAATTCTATGAATTTGACTCTTTTTGATACCTCATAGAAGTGGAATCATGCAGTATTTGTCTTCCTGTGACTGGTTTATTTTACTTGGCATAATGTCCTCAAGGTTCATCTATGTTGTCCTAGATTGCAGAATTAAGACAATATTGTTAAAACATCCATATTACCCAAAGCAATGTACAGATTCAGTGCAACCCCTATCAAAATCTCAGTGGCATCTTTTATATAAATAGGAAACAATCCTAAAGTTCATATGGAACCACAAAAGACCCCAGATAGCCTAATCATACTTCCTGATTTCAAAATATATTACAAAGCTACAGACATCAAAACAGATGGTTCTGGCATAAAGACAGACATACACACCAGTGGAACAGAATACAGAGCCCAGAAATGAACCCACATAAATATGGTGAACTAATCTTTGAAAAGGGATCTAATAAAAGTTTGAACTTCTTAAGAGCTACCTGGGAGGGAGGTACAATACTCACAGAGAAATCCGAGGACAGCAATTGTTGGTCACTAAGGATTTATCTATAGCCCCTTTGGGCAATAATATTTACATTCTACATAAATTGCCATGCTCCTTTCTTGAAAATTATAGAATATTTTAATGCTTTCCTTTTGTGGCATTCTGTACTTTATCTTGAATTACCACAGATATATGTAGAATGATTTTTAAAAATATCCTCGCATTTTTTGATATCCACAAAATTGAGTGTCTAACTCTGTCATTGATCCTACTTCAATGCTGCTAGCCAGTCTGCTGGCTCCTGGTGAAGTGAGGCAGTACTCTCCTGAAAGTAGCAGGTGAAACATTTATAAGTGAGAGGGCTATGGATTAGGCAAGCTAAACCCTGCTTCCAAAGCATTCCTTCTGTTTGATTCTATGTGACCTGAGTGGCCTCTGGGATCTACAAAACGAAAGAGGCATTCATGGTCTAGCAGAAAGTGTCCTTCCCACACAGAGATGGTGTGTGTCTAAAATATTTACTCAGGATGCCTAGCCGGTGTGGTTCAGTGGTTGAGCATCAACCTATGAATCAGGAGTCACGGTTCGAATCCCAGTCATGGAACATGCCCAGGTTTCAGGCTTGATCCCCAGTGTGGGGTATTCAGGAGGCAGCCGATCAATAATACTTTGTCATCATTGATATTTCTATCTCTTCCTCTCCCTTCCTCTCTAAAAATCAATAAAAATATATATTATAAACAATTAAGATAATTTAAAAAATTTACTCATGAAAAACTAACCCAAAGTGATAATATGGCTGTTTTTCATGGTACCCTTTTCCTTTTATGATTTTGAAAAATAATGCATGTTTATTAAAGGAAATTTTGGAAACAAAGAGAGCAAAAAACATGAGCCATAATTTCTCCATTTATGTGTCAATATTCCCATGAATTAGATGTGAGTAAATTGTAGTTTGTCTTTGACATGGAGAGCAGTGTAGGATACTCAATTGTGGTTGTCCATTTCCTACCATTTCACCAACGTTGATGCATACTTCACCTTCTGAAGCAACTTTTTGGCTTGATCTGAAGATTGTGTTTTCTATTCCACACCCACCCGAACATGCTGATATTCCCCCTCTCATATGCGTTCTGTCTTCGCACAGCTGCCTCCATATTGAACAATGACTGCACTGTCGTTGCCAGTGGTTTTAAAGAGCTGGCAACAAGCCCAAATGTCTGCTCCGGGAAATGTTTTTGTTATGTTACAATTTTTCTTTTTCTGTTTTAGAACAGCTTGGATGTTTTTATTGCATATGTTCTCATCATCCTGTCACCAAGAGAGCTCAGTGTGTCTTTTCTATATCTATTTTGGTAGATCCCATGAGCTTTGTTACCATACATGACCTTTTATTAAGACTTTGAGTTCTGCAGCTTCCAAAACCATCTGGCCAAATTGGAATTGATTTGTCACTTTTCCATACCTGCCTCTTAGGACAAGCAGATTAATAACCAATAGCCAAATGCCATTAAAACTTAGAACTTGTGTTTTTTTGTTGTTGTTTTTCAGTCAATTGGAATTAACTTCCGGAACACTTTGCAGGCGTAGTCAGATGCTTGTATTATGCACAGAAACAAGTAAAATATATTGCACTTGATGTAGGAGCATCAAGATGCGGCTTATATAAGAGGGGAGTGTATTGGTAGGTTATCCCATGATATTCCCTTTCTCCTATAGTAACCACAGCCGATCCAGTCTCCTGGAGACCACATAGCAATAGTGCTCGGCATTTTTCTAATGGAATGGTTCCTCATGACCATGATGAAACAGTGAAGTCGGTCTATAAGACTCTTAAAAATACCCCTGACATTTAGAAGAGAGACTGATTATGAAAATTCAGCAGGGTAATTTTTCTCATGTCTTTCTTTGGCAATCTAGGTAATTTCTTAGTAAGTAAATAAAATAAATTTGCTTTGACTTGCCAAGGATTCATGATATGAATGGTTTTTTCTACCTTCTCCAAGGGTATGTACCTCCCATTTCACCTGGAGCGCTGGTTTCGGGCTAATACTTGTCTGTCAGTTTCTCCTTTACCTGCTGCCTCCATGCTTCTTCAGTGTCGGGGATCCAGATACACATTTGGGGGCACACATTTGCTATCCTCTTTTGGATGTGGCCCCGACAGCTCGTCCATCTGTTCTTATTGTGAAGCAGTTTTACTGCTTCTCTTAAAAGCAATGCTACCACCTTCCCCTCCAGTGGAAACTTAGAGGTAGTCTTAGTCACAGTGCCATGGGTAACTTATTAAAGCAGCAATCAGAGCATTTCTGTGTTAGCCCAGGCCCCCATATCCGGCTGATTAGTCAAGCATTAGGGAAGCAAGCATGCAGAAAGAGGTGAGCACAAAAGGGCACTTCCTAATCACAAGGAATTGCCTCTAAGACGGGTGGAGAACGTCTGGCCTGTGGGCCTTATAAGGCCCGCAAAATCATTTAGTCTGGCCCTGCTAAGGCATGAGGGGCGAGCTAATGAAACGTTGGACCCAATATAGCAGGCTAATTTTTAAGTTGGTAATTTTGTATGACCCTCGAGTGACGTTATAAGTATCCAAATGGCCCTTAAGGTTCCCTACCCCTGCGAAGGGTATAGACTCCATAAATGAAAGAAACCTCAAACTATATGTGCAAATAGGAAGCCAGCCCAGGAAACTCACCAGAAACTCAAAGAAGAACTCCAGACTCAAGCGAGTTCACATGTAGACACTAAGCAGTCTGTCCAGCTTTGAATATCATCACCCTTATGTCAACAATGATCACATCAGTAGTAATTATTGCTCTATTAATTAAGCTTCCGTGTTCTGGGCCCTGTGCTAAGCACTTACATGATCTCAGTTACAACCTTATGATGTCAGTTCTGTATCCCCATTTTATAAATGAGAGATCAAGTAACTTGTCCCAGGAAGCACAGCTAGTAAATGGTAGAGACAAGAATTCCACTCTAACTTATGTGTCCCTGTGCTTACCCATGAGCTGCACTGCTAGTAAAAATAGTGATATCCCTGTCATGGCTTCAGATGGCCATGTTCAATTCAGCTCTTATTTCTTAATACACTACTCCCTAAAAGCCACTCTCCTGCCTTAACATGTGCAGCAGTATGGACAGGACATAGATTCCTCCTTTTAAAATTGTGTGGTGTGGTAGAGAGCAGTGGTGACTAAACATACACGATGTTGGATAACTTACATTAAATTGGGTTGGGGTAAGTCCTGGAGCCAAAAAGAGGTCTGAGGAGCAGAACAGCTCTCAGGGTGAGGTCGGGGGCGTGTGCACATAGAATTGACTAATCCCAGCTTCCGGTTCATTGGAGAGGCTCAGAGACATTCCCTAAAAAGCCCTTGAGTAGCCCAGGGCTCATGGCTCAATGGTTGAGTGTCGATCTATGAAAACCAGGAGGTCACGGCTCAATTCCTGGTCAAGGCACATGCCCCAGTTGCTTGTGGGCTTGATGGGCTCGATCCCCATTGGGTGGTGTGCAGGAAGGAAGCAGCCAATCAATGATTCTCATCATTGATGTTTCTATCTTTCTCTCCCTCTCCTTTTCTTTCTGAAATTAATAAAAAATATATATATTTAAAAAAAAAGAGAGGTCAGTGGGGAAAAAAGGGACATATGTAATACTTTCAACAATAAAGATTTAAAAAATAAAACACAAAAAAGCCCTTGAGTAGATAATTTGTTTCCCTGGCATGGCATGTCTCAAAAGGGTTTGGGGGATGAAGCCTTTCATCCTTTCCCCAAGGCCTGTAGCTCCTTCTCTGTAAAGTTTGGTTGTCCACGTGCAAGATCACAGATCTGTGGGACTCAGAGGAGAAAACAGTGACTGCTACTGTAAGAACATCCTACACAGCTGATAACCTGCTTCTGAGTTTTAGAGGAGAACTGTAACTTTCATTCATTCAAGGTCCTTATTAAAGCTGATGCCCAGTAAGTGCTGTTTTGTACCTGACACCTTTTCAGGGCATTGTAACCTAGAGGTTGGCGACTTTTAGCAGATCTATATGCTAGAAGCTGAATGCTATAAAGACTTGAAAAGCCCAAGTGGGTTATTCGATCCAATGGCATCATCGCATTGTTTTCCACTTACAGTTATTATGTGTTCACCTTGTGTTACAGATTCCTTCTACAATCAGGTCTATTCATCAGGATAAAATCCTAGCACTTAGACAGCAGACACAATTCTTGTGGGAGGCTTATTTTTCTTCAGTTGAGAAGATTGTATTAACTACACTAGAGGTAAGTGGGACCACTTGGCTCTCTGATGAATAACGGCCCTTTATACGCTTCTCTTGGCCTTCTGTTTTGCTATTGGTGATGTGCTATTGGTCAAATGGGGCAAAACCGAATTGTCTGTGCTTGGATTATGACAGTTAACTCTTTTCTTACCTGCTCTGCCATGCCCAGGCGGATAACTCCATTTCTGACAAACCTCACTGACATGAGGAGAATTACACTCCTGACACAGAGATCGGCTCTGTCTTTCCTCATTTCAGGGATATGTGGCTAATGACTGCCTTCCTGCCATTCAGACTTACTGGCATCCTTTCAAGACATAGTTCTGTAAGCCCTTTTAGAAAACACATAGTGACCAAGTTGGGGGAAATCTCCTACCATTCTAAAAATATGAATGATTTCCCGGCTGCCATAGTCCCACAGCATCGGGGCACAGCACAATTAATTCTCAAGACAGATACAACCCAACCAGCATCGATGTTGCAAAGATGTATTGCGAAGAAACTCAAGATGACACCCGTCCAGTTCAGAAAGTGTTAAACATTATGAAATCAGAAAATCTTGCAGGCAGATGGGTGCTCATCTTCAAGTTGCTTTTTTTAAGGCAAGAGGAAGAAAGGAAAGGGAAGCGTGGGGATGATTAAAACCTTTGGAAGTAGAGCAGGTAGAGAGGCCTGAGGCTGCACCAAAGTAGCACAAAGAGCTAAGAAAAGATTTGGGAAACTGCACACTCCTGACTGCAGGCTTGTAGGCGGGGGCAGAGGTGCTGGATGCGGCACAGCCTGGAGGTGATTCGGAGGTATCTGTCTGCATGATGAGGTGGGGCATTTGTGGCCCCACTTTTGGAGTATTTACTTTGGAAAAGTGATTACTGCTCTAAAAGCAGCGCTTTGGAGCACACACTGAGAAGCCTGAGTAATAGGAAAGCTGAAGTCACCCTGTTTTGTCCACGTTGCTATCTTCTTACCCTCCTCCGTATCAGAGCCCACGCTGGGTCTGCCCCAGGCACAGCAGGGCATTTACTTACCTACCCCAAGCCTAGCCTGGGCCCCTGCTCTCACCTGGGGTCAGTGTCCTCTCATGAATGAGGTCATCCTGAAACTAGATGGAAAAGGCTGTTTAGGACGCAGGCTCACCCATGAAAGGGTTAGGGTGAGAATGGCTTGAGAAGGCTTCCTTGCCCAGCTGACGTGGCTCAGTAGTTGAGTGCTGACCAAGAGGTCGTGGTTTGATTTCTAGTCAGGGCACATGCCTGGGGTTGCAGGCTCGATCCCCAGTAGAGGCATGCAGGAGACAACCAATCAATGATTCTTTCTCATCATTTATGTTTCTATCTCCCTCTCCCTCTCTGAAATTAATAAAATATATTTTAAAAAATATTTTTAAAAGGCTTCCTTATTGCAAGCAAACTTCTCTTATGCCTCCAAAGCACTCCCTTCAATTAAAATGGACTGCCTCTTTTCTGCTCATAGTAGCAGATTTGAATATGTAATAATTCTTTTCTTTGATCCTGTCCTCCACACAAGACCCTTCCTAGGAATAAGGAAAGTTGAATATCAATTTTTTTACTCTTTCCTTTAGGAATAAGATGCTTTTTTATCTATGTAAATTTATAAATATGTTGTCATTTTTTATTTAAAAAGGAGTCTTTCTGTACTTTATAATATTTTTTCAGCTTAATATATTGTTACTATTATTTTCTGTTATTAGATTATTCTGTAATTATTTTAGTAACTATGTAATATTCCATGATATCACTCAGTTTCTTTAATGAATCCCCAATCTGAATATATTACCATTGTTTTTGGCTTTTTATTATTATATTCATCATTAAAGCAAATAGCCTTAGCACAGACTTGCTGGGCAGGGTGAAGATAAATTTTCTTTAGGATAAATTCCCTGAATTCAAAGACCTGGCTCAAAGAATATGCCAAATGTTA
This sequence comes from Myotis brandtii, assembly GCF_000412655.1. Lineage (NCBI taxonomy): Eukaryota > Metazoa > Chordata > Mammalia > Chiroptera > Vespertilionidae > Myotis > Myotis brandtii. The sequence goes on along the minus strand of NW_005371843.1, from coordinate 361,577 downwards.
AGCTTCCTAATGTGAATTCTCAGTTTTTCTGTCATAGAATTGCACTAATTTATAATCCCTCCAGCTTATATGAGAGGATTTGTTTTGACCTTTAATTTTTATCACTTTCACTAATATTGGGCATTATATCTTTAAAAATGATCAATTATTATTTTCTTAATGTATATTTCTTAGGATGAATATTTTCTTGCTCAGGAAACTCACAAAGAAAGAAATAGAATAGCCACAATGTTGTCCCACTTTTTCTCATTAATTTTTAAGGCCTTATTATATTAAAAAATATTAACCTTTTGACTGTTTTATTGCAAATGTCTTCCCCCAATTTCTGGTATGCCTTTCTATTTTGTTTATGATTGGGCAATCTTTTTGTCTGTGACTTTTCCATTTGCTATGGTTAGAAAGAAGTTTTCGACCACAATTCTATTTATATACACGTACAGATTCATTTATGTTTTTCCAGTACTTTCATGATTAAGTTTTTACACTTAGCTATTTAATACAATTTACTTTCATGTATGATCTGTGTTGAAAAATCTAACCTTTTTTTTTTTCGACAAATTGTTGTGTAGTTGTCCCAATATATTTTGTTGGTATTCTCACATGCTACTTTTAGGCATCTTGGGTCTGTCTCTAGCTTTTTAATTTTCCCCTATTAGTTGTCCACTCTAATACACCCAGACCACATGTTCTCTCTTTTTTTTTTTTCACTCTGTATGTCACCTTTGGTGTGAGCCTGTATTTATTTACCCAATCTGCTATTGTTGACTATTAATGCTATTTCTAATTATTTTTTTATAGATAGGGATATATTCAAGCAATGACTTTCTACATATATCATAACTACATCTCTCTTTCTTTAGTATGGAGTTCTTGAAGTGGAATTACTCAACCAAAGGGTCTAGGCATTTCTAAGGCCATGATCTGTGTTGCCAAATTACTCTTCAATCTAGACCAGGGGTTGGGAACCTTTTTCTACCAAGAGCCATTTGGATATTTATAATATCATTCCCAGGCCATAAAAAATTATTGACTTAAAAATTAGCCTGCTATATTTGGTTAAGCATTTGTTAACTCACCCCTAATGCCTTGGCAGGGCCAAACCAAATGATTTTGGGCTGGAGGTTCCCTACCCCTGATCTAGACTCACAGCTGTCTGGGGAAGACCCTGGCTTACTGCATGCTTGTCAGCCCTAAGGAGCATAATTAAAACACAAACACACAACTTTGCTAATTTGCCAGGTGAAAGATGGTATCTCATTAATTACATTTCTTTTGAGTATGGTTTATTGCATAGATCTGGTCTCTTGCCTATTAAGTTAGCAGGGCTCAATTATCCCCTAATAACAGTTGAATGTGTGATATTCATCAGAATAGGAACTTATGTCAAGCTGTGTTCATCTCTGTGCCTGGAAAATGCCTTCTTCCCCTTGTTTGTAAGCCTTGTTTGAAAACACTGCAAACCATATACTTCATTTTCATTTATAGCAGCTGTCACATCTCTATATATAGTCTTGAGATTAGATTGTAACAACTTGACCCCTTAACCGAATTGCATGAGCGATACCATCCGGTTTCCCTTTTTAATTCAAAACTCAGATAACCCAGAACCCAATGTAAACAGAAAAGCAGAGAAACTGGCAGAAAATGCCTTTCACATACAAAAATAAACAAAGTCAATATGTTTGTAAGAATGACTTAAGTAATGCATATCAAAAATGCCCACTTAGCTTAGAATGTAGATAATATGTCATTTTATATTATCTGGTCCCTGTTGGAGCTCCTAAGGCTTGAGGGTAATTCAGAGTTACCCGAAGACAACGGACATTTAAGGATCCCTGGCTTCAGTTTGTTCTACACTCAGACTCCTTCCTTGCCTGCTGTATTCTAGATCATGAGAAGGGGATTACTTAGGTTTGGAGGCTATGAACCTTAGAGATATAGGTAGTGCTTAGATTAGACACAATTAAAAACAGGACACCTCAGTCTCCTCTCCAATGCCAGGGTCAAGTTGTTAGTACATTCTATTGTGCTGCACTCTGTCCTATTTGGGATTCAACTTAGTATTGTATTTCCATTGTCACTAAAGTTTCCTTATTCTGCATCTTGGAATTAAGGAGCTATTTAATAAGAGCTCAGTCTTTTTGGAGCTGAGTTTTTGTGTGTGTGTGCAGAGTGACAAGTAATGTTGGGGACAGTCATAAAATACTGTCAAGACAGTGTTCCTTCCTGGATTTCATTATATGTCAGAATACTGCACAATAGTAAACCTGGCACGGAGGGTTGAACCATAGGAGCCCCGTCAGAACCAGGGTGAGCAAAAGAAAAGTGTATGAGATGATAATAATATGTGAACACAGCGAACAGCAGCTTGGAAAGCACATATTTCGTGGGGTTTCATGAAGTCTTCATTCTCTAATTTTCTCTTCAGTTATCTAACCATGCACATTTAAACCATCGCCTTGCTGATGCTATTGTACAATGAAATTTTAAAATCAATGAGATAATGGAAATAGGAGATTGCTTTGGCTTGGAGTGAGGTGACATATGGTGGCACTGTGGGTATTAGGTAATATTGCATGGGTCAGAAGACCAAGTCAGGACCACACGGAATGACTGTAACCTGTAATCAGTAGTACTTTTTTTTTTTTAATGGCACAGGATAAAAGAAAAATAAGGAGCCTGTCATTCTTCCCTTTGAATTCACATTAATAGGAAATACTATTCTTTTGGGGTGCCATTTGGGATTGTAATTTTAAAAATATTGTACTATGTGTGTGTTTGTGTTTATGTATATCAGATCCATATTCTTTCAAACTTTTGAGAAGGCAAGTTGTTAGAAACCTTTCAGAAAGACATTTGCCAATGATATGAACTGCCTTAAAAGTATTCATACCCCTTGACAAAGTCTTAAAGAATCAATCCTAAATGTGGAAAATTTTAATTCATAAATGTGTTCATTACTTTGCATAGAAAAAATAACACTGTTGTAGGTCATTTAGAAAAAGTAAACCATGAATACCATTAGGAATATGAGGAGACATCTATAATATATAATATCTATAGTAGTATAGCTGTGTAAAAATGGAAAAATCTATGCCTAGAAAATGAACACAGGAATGAGATTTTTTTATTAATGGTAAAAAAAAAATCGAGTCTTAAGTATTAACACTTATGCAGCTTTTCCTAATGATTCTGAGGGGTTATTATAATTAGTATGATATTTTATTGTTTTATTACAAATGAGCAAAGTGACACATAAAGGTGGCCAATTGCTTGACCCAGATTAAATTGAACATTTGCTATTGCTTTCATACCTTTGCTGATATCTTCCCGTCCAGAGCCATTGAAGAGAATATAATATGTTTATTGGTATTTCAGAAGTACTATGACTTATTGTATATCCTTGAATTAAAAAGATAAAAGTGTTGTGATACTCAACCAAAAAAAAGTCCATGATGATGAGAAGCATACCACCCAGAGAGCCGAAGTGAGTGGTGATCCATTTTGTGATCTCTGAGTTCCATGTCATGTCTATATAGGTCAGATTTATGATGCTATCTATTCTCCATTTGCTCTGTGTCTTAATATCCAAACTTGTATAAGTGACCACATGCTGGGAAGTACATAAATTTGGAAAGAAAAAAAAAGGGAAAAAATGAAAAGCTTTAAAAGAAACTAAATAGCCCTAGCCGGCTTGGCTCAGTGGATAGAGTGTCAGCCTGCGGACTGAAGGGTCCCAGGTTCGATTCCGGCCAAGGGCACATGCCTGGGTTGCGGGCTCAATCTCCAGTAGGGTGCGTGCAGGAGGCAGCCGATCAATGATTCTCTCTCATCATTGATGTTTCTATCTCTCTCTCCTTCTCCCTTCCTCTCTGAAACCAATAAAGAAATATTTTTTTTAAAAAAAAGAAACTAAATAGACAGTGTATTTGGGCAAGTAATTTAAAAAATCTGGAATAAATGGTTTACAAATTGAGATTGCTTGTCATGTAAAAACCCTCACAACCATGATATTTTCTCATAATTAGTGCCTAGACAACAGCATTTTAGCATATCTCTGCTATACCACAAAGAGTAAACATTAATATTTTAGTTAGGTTTCTAAAATCACCACCACATTAGAAAACCTTTACCCAGCCATATAAAATTAGCAATTTTGATCTGAGGGAAAGAAAAAATGCAGAAGTCATTGAACTAAGATATTTGAGTTCTTCTAAATTTCCTCTCTGCTCCCTTTTTTCTTTCTCATTAAGAAATATAAACATGATAAGGTTTGCAAAGATAAATGTAGCTCACTTTATTACTTATCCACTCACCATGTGGGATGAAATGAGGGTGTTAATAACCTTACAAATAATAAAACTTCATTTAAAATGGTCTGTACTTAAAATCACATTGCATTAAATGGGGAGCTGGAAAATGATGATTTCGGTTTGAAATCTCTTGAGACATATGGCAGGCTTCTTTTTGTTCTTAAGTAGAAAAAATAAAATATTGCTGAAAACATGAAATTCTGTATCGAGTTAATTATTTGCCAAATCATATCTTAATGAGTGGTTGGTATAATTACAAGAGTTTGAAAGTCACAGAGAGAAATCTGTAAGGCGGATTAATCACATTCATCTGACAAATGATCCAGGATGGGAGAATGCTTGACTCTAAATGTAGAATTTAATGATCTGCAAGGTCCCGAAGTCCAGAGAAACTAATGAACTAGCTTGGCTATTATTAGTCTTCATATGCCACAGCCCTTGTCCTATTATGTAGGATGTTTTAAATAATTGTTAGCTCCCGACTTTTTGAGATGAAATATAGGAAAACTTCAGCTAACCAGTACTCCAAAAGTTCAACAGTTGACTTTGAAAGGAAAACGAAATAGGACAAGCAAATAAATCTGCCTCCTGAATTAAAGCCACAGACCAAAACCTCCACAGCTTCTAGAATGTGTCACACCTCCAATATGCTTTTAGCTATGTCTTCATATGGTCTGTGTTGACCTCTCTGTGCATGGGAACAAATATTACTGGTGTGGACGCAGGCCCACTGTTAGATGCTCCCCTGCCAAGGACACACCATTCCACACAACATGTTTTGAAATGAGCATGGACTTCTTATTCTAGAAGGACTCTATAGTATTTGTGGTGAAACTGCAGTTTAGTTAGGAAATTTGATCAGCCATAATTCATCTTTCTCTCTCTTTCTCCCATTGTTCTGTCTCTGTTTATGTTTCAGACACTTTTTATCAGTGGAGAATTGGAGGGTAGAGTCACTACGTTGAGTGTCTTCATCCCTCCAATGGCATTGAGCACGGTCCTCATCAGATACCGTCAGGGTCTCGTCCTCACCAGGTGCTGTGTTTTTGTTTTCTAGATTATTCAGGACAGAATATTCAAGCACATATCACGTAACAGTTTAATATGGAACAAACATCCTGGAGGATTGTTCGTCCTACCACAGTATTCATCTTACCTGGGAGATTTTCCTTACTACTATGCTAACTTAGGTAAGTGGGTTCCTTCCAGGGAGCTACCCTGGTGTCACCCTACTCCATCTGTTGTCCAGAATTAAGGCTCCTTGATTTTTCTATTCCACAGCTGGGTCTCCCTAACAGCCTGCACTGGAGATTGCTGATCGAGCCCTGTCATAAATGGTGTATCAAGGTCAAGAACGATAAATCTTGCAGAGCATTACAAAATGGAAAAAAAAAATTAAAAAACACCTTTCTTATCTGAACAGCTACACTTTATATTTAGTAGAGTCATTTCTTTTTGAGAAATAGGTTTCCCAAATTACGCATCATTTCAAACATGACAATGGGTTAGCTATAATCTTAAGTCTCATCATATATAAAATGGAGCTAGAAGATCTCACCCCAGTATTTTTTTTTTTTTACAATCCCAACTTCTCTGTCTCATACCAAAGAAAAACTGATTGAACAAAGGGAAAGGGGAAAGATTTAAGAATATCTGACAAGGGAGAAATGTTATCCCTCATTCACCATTTATTATGCTCCTCTTATGTGCTATGTTCATACAGTGCTAGGTGATAGAAATAAAAAGTCCAATGAGATACAATCTCTGCCCTCAAGCAGCTTTTAGTGTAACATTAATGGGGCAAAAGGAAATGGGAGGAAGGACAAACATCTACGAATTGTTACCGTTATTGCCATAGATATAGTATGCATGTGGGGCCCCAGTCGCTCTCGTGTGAGTAATATCTTGGGCATTTCCCATCATTCACAGTTTCAAATTTGAAAAAACCTGGTTTAGGAAAGCATCTTTTGATGTAATAGGGTAAAAGACTCCTAGTTTTACCCAATGCTGATGCTCTCTACTACCTTCCTTTTTTGAGTTGTGCATATTAGCTGATAAGAAGAAACTTATACAAATGTGTGGCCTGATGTATCGACCAGTGACAAAGAACCCTTTAGTCCAAATCAAAGATGTTATGGAGACCATATCAAAACCAGTGAGTGGTCCACACTGAGGAATATGTTTAGAATTTAGTGATTTTCAGATTAAGGCAGTATTGGTAAAATTCCTACATAGTTCTTATAGAGCATTAATAGCTTCATTTGGAGTTGGCACATTAGAAGTGTGTAAATGATGCTCCTTAAAGTGTTAGTGAAAAAAGTAAAAAGCGGGGCCTTGTCCTCGCTGTTAAAAAGCAAACCCCTCCATATTGATTCTTCTTCCTTGGCAAACCTGGAATGTGTATCTTGATAGTGGGAAAGTTAGCTTCTTTCTGACATGAAATTAAAGTACTAATTGGATGATATAATTTGCTCTACAAACATTTGTATAATCCTTTAATATACAAAGTCTGATTCTTACCTTTATCCCAACAATATTAAAACTTAACTTGAACGTCCCCGCCCTCTTTTATTGACATTTAAGCTACTATAATGCAAAATTAGTGGGTCTAAACTAATGAAGTTTTTTTTATAAATATATTTTATTGACTTTTTACAGAGAGGAAGGGAGAGGGATAGAGAGTTAGAAACATCGATGAGAGAGAAACACCGATCAGCTGCCTGCTGCACACTCCCCACTGGGGACATGCCCGCAACCAAGGTACATGCCCTTGACCGGAATTGAACCTGGGACCCTTGAGTCCGCAGGCCGACGCTCTGTCCACTGAGCCAAACCGGTTAGGGCGAAACTAGTGAAGTTTTAAAACACATTTTTACTGGTCTCCGATTTCTTAGTGAGTTCTTACGGAAAAACTCATTAGGGGGAGATGCCATCCCACTCCTTTCTCTTCGGTGGCAGCTTTGTATCTCTGTGATACCCTTCAGCCGGAGGTCTCAGAGCACACAGCTGGCGGAGGTCTGGGCCGCACACTTTTTCTCTCAGTATGTCACTGCTACACGAATGAGATTCTCGGGAGTATAGAGGCTTCCATTCCACAGTAATGATGGTGGAGGTGGTGGTGAGGACTGCAGCTACCAGAGATGGAGCACTGATTGTTCGCTAGGTCCTGTTCTAAGTGCTTTGTATGCATTAACTCATTGAACTGAATTCTCAGAACACCCCCCTATGTTTGATATTATTATCAATCCCATTTCACAGCTGTGGAAGCATAGAGGGTTCTGTAATTTTGCCAAGATCCCACCACCAGGAAGTGGCATTCAAACCTTAGCCAGGTTCTGGATGCTGTTCTTTTAACCTTTACCACTTGCTAGTTAATATTTGAAATGGTATTGATCAGGCAAAAACAAAAAACAAAATCCTAATTACATAATTACGGATAAGACACATGCAAATTCCCTGGGAGAGAGAGCACATTTACTTAAACCCATATTAAGATGTGACTAGAGTAGACCCTTTCTTGAGTTGAGTGTGTGTGTGATTAGACCTGGGTGCCTACAAAGCAGAAGGAAGATCAAAGGTGCATCCCCAAGGGAGAAAAAGATGTCAAAGAAAGAGCCTGGAAATGGACAGTGAGCTGTAAATGAGCGAGGTCCCTGGACTCAGGCAGCAGGAAACCAGCAGCTTTTCACCTTGTTTTTGTTCTGTCAGGACCTAAGAGGCAAAGGAAAAATATGCTGGAAGGGAACATTAGCTCCAGGGCGAGGCGGCAGAGCAAGGAGGAGTAATTTTCCATGTCTTGTTTTCAGCGCTTCATTAGGCGCCTCTCCCCTTTCTGTTTCAGGTTTAAAGCCCCCCTCCAAATTCACCGCAGTCATCCACGCAGTCACCCCCCTGGTCTCTCAGTCCCAGCCAGTGTTGAAACTGCTCATGGCCGCAGCCAAATCCCAGTACTGTGCCCAGGTGAGTGGGGTCAACCTGCCTGCTCCTGCCTAGTGGACTAGAGCCTCCCAGTCCTCACCTGCCGCTGCACACTCTGCGCCCTGGGACTCACGTAACGTCACGTCCTGCTCCTCCCCTTTCATTCGTCATGCCTCGTTCTGCCCTTTCCATCAACATAGAGTTTCTTGCGAGTGAAATCGGGCACAGGTAGCTGGCGGGTTGCAAAGAGATCTTTGCACCGGGTTAAGGGATAAAAAAAAATATATATACAACAACACATTTTTAAAAGAATATAAAGCACATTATTTTGTTTTTAAATGTCATGGTGATAAAGTAACATCAAAGGTACCACTGGGAGAACCCAGAAAACTAAGTTTCCACAGAAGGAACAGACTTGTTGGTGCCAGGAGGCATCAGCTTTTCTGTCACAGTAGCCATGACTAATGGTGACATTGAGAGCATACGATTCAATCTGTAGTAACCGTATTTGGCAAATCAGCATCTCTCCCATACGCTGTTATTAACAGTGGTTTTTCTCATTTGTAAATAGCTTATAGAAGAAGGTTTACAAGCGAGGAAAGAATTAAAATAATTTTGAAGTACCCATTTTTGAACCACATACACTTATTAGAAATAACGAAGTCCCATAAAATCAGCAGCCATTCTGGAAAATCGAAAACATGAGTTCTATCTTGAATTCTTTTCTTTCTCCCACACTGCCTGGTGTAGTGCAAGTTCATAGCCAATGTCCCGTTTTCTTTTAATTTGATCAGTGTCATTATCGCTCTCATCTCTCATAACATATCAGAATTTAGGAAATCACTTTATTAAGATCTGGCAACCCTGATATTACTTCTTTCCTCTCCAACTTTCTCCAGACCCCTGGACGTAATATTTCTAGGCTATTCTTCTTGTCCTCTCTCTTTAGTTGATGAACTTTAAAATCTGTTTTGATGTCTGTGGTTCTGCCTTGCTTGTATCTCCTCTCTCTCTCTCTCTCAGAAGAAACGCTGGGTTGGAGGCCTGTATAAATCCAGCCTCACTGAGCCATCTAATGAACCCCTATTCCTTTCAGATCATAGTTCTATGGAATTGTGACAAACCCCTACCAGCCAAACACCGCTGGCCTGCCACTACCGTGCCTGTCATCGTCATTGAAGGAGAAAGCAAGGTAGGACTGGATGGGGGCCTGAGTGTGGAACCACCACGGAATCTGCGTTTCTCCCCGGGTGCTCTGGGTGTTGGCCCTAGATGCCTTCCCCCAGCTGCTGGCCCTGGACTACTTTTCCTAAAACTGTACCTGTCTCTGGACGTCCTCAGCTTTCACAGTCATTGGCTTTCGAATTAGTGAGTCCTGGATCCCCACTACTAACGCCTTAGGAGATTTGTGACCCTGTGCATACTTTTTTCTCGCTTCCTCATCTAGGAGCAACAACACATACTTCTTAGGATTAAATGGATCCAGGGCCTGGCAATAGTAATCTGCCTATAAATGCAGAGGATGAAGATGGGGCTGCTGATGCCTGTGGTGATGCATGGGGTTTGCTTAGCTGATGAATCTGAGTTAGTTGTGTCTTTCGTGTGCTTCTTCCTCACATTTATCTTTTTTTTTTTTATTTTTTTATTTATTTATTTATTTTCTCCTCACATTTATCTTAAAAAGGACATTTTCACCTGAATTTTGTTTTGGTGCCTCCATCAGAGACTCTCTTGAGTGCTGCCTAGCTGCCCCCCCCTCCCCGCCCCCCGCTTCCATTCTCCAATTCATTTTGCCTGGAACTGAATGATCTTTTTTTTCCTTTTAATTGGAATTATTGAGGTGACATTGGTTAATAAAAGTATATAGTTTTAGCTGTACAATTCTAGGATACACTCTGTATATTGTATTGTGTGTTTACCACCCCAAGTCAAGTCTCCTTCCATCTCCATTTATCCCTCCTTTACCTTCTTCTACCTCTCCCCACTCCCCATTCCTTCTGGCAGTCGCCATACTGTTGTCTGTGTCCATGACCTTCTTAATCTTCTCATGGCCCTTAAGGGAATCTATTTGCTAATGCTTTAAATGAACATTTGAGGCCATGAATAATCCGGTTCTCTCTCATTGCTCTCCCCGAGGGACCCTGTCCTCTGACCACATTTGATCTGTGTCCTCTCCTACCTCTAATTTTTGTCTTTCCCATGTGCTGTAAGTCTTGGCCACCCCTCTCAGTTCCTCATGTCTGTGGTCAAACTCCCCATCCATTGGTTAAGCCCCTGTTCACTTGCTGCCTTCTCTTGGAAATTTCTTCCATTCTTGGAAGCCAGGCTCGAGTTCTTGTTTCTCTAGCTTCTGCAGGTTGCCTTCTGGTAGATCTTATCCACTGTGAAGAAATCAGTCGCTACTAAATGAAACTGAGATTGGTGAAGCATTGGCTCTAGTCATCACGGGCTCTCGTGTCAGACTTACTTTTGTGTGACCCAAGACGAGTTATTCAATTGTCTGTGCCTCAACCTTCCTTTAGTAAATGGAAAGAATCTTAACACCAAACTAACAGGGTGGCTAAAAGGATCAAGTGATAGGATACTTATATATGTAAATGGACCTAGAAGTGTGGAGGCACGTAGTAGGTGTGCAATTGTGCTTTGTGTAATTACTTACAAACATTTACTAGTATGCTCCCCACTAGACAGTAAATTTCCCGAGTCTTGGTCATTTCCGAGCCATGTTGGTTAATTCTAGAAGGGTTTGGGCTGGCATGTGGTAGCTAAATATTTCTTAAATGACCTAATGAGGAACACCGTTTTCCCAAAGATTGACTTTGTATGTGGGTTATCCATTCAACTTTTAGAAGGGAGCTGAGGCCAGGTATTTGAAAGAGAGCCTCTGGTTTCTACAATAGAGTTTGGAAGTGGTTGACTTAGGGGCTCTTAACCTCTGTTGATGAAGCAGGTTCAGAAAAAGGAAATGGATCCTTTTAAAGCCAGTGGTTGGCCCATGATGGGGAAGAAGCCATGTGCCCTTCTCATTCCCCATTTAAATCTCCACGCCTAGCCTTCAGTTTAAAATGGAAGCGATCGCTGCTTTGGCTGTGAAGTTCTGCTTTGAATTGATAGGCCTTGTCTCTGCGGTGCTCCCCTGTAGGCTAACAAGGGAAAGGTCAGGGCATCGCTAAGCTGGCAGCTAATAGCTTCTGCCTTCGTCAGTGGACATGTAAACAGCATTCGGAGAACTGCTTCAGGCTGCCGTTTCTGAGCACTGTGTCGGGGGCTGCTGATTGATTTGTATTTTATTTTGTTTTGAAAGCCTGAGAAAGGTGGGGGGAGTGGGGAGACAAAATTTGACCCCGTTGACAGATGTGTAGGAGCAGACTCTGAAGCCATTCATGCTGCAGATACATCCCTGGGGCTCCCAGAGATGGGCTCCAGTGGGCACTTCCCATCCTTCAACGTCATAGGCTGCCAGTAGCTTCCCAGGCAGGTGAACCCAGTCCCAGGCTCCTGGATGAGCTGGTTCTTGGTATAAATATGGCTTGGGCATCTTTGGGGTGGGGAGTGCGTCCTCAGATTTGTGGGGAATATTCTCTTGGCAGCCAGGTTAGGTGTCTGCTTTTTCTGTCTGTCTCCAGTGTCCAGTTGCTTCATTCTGTCTTTTGTGCCTTGAGACTTGATGGCAGGTGTGACTTTTCTGTTGGGTTTCCAAGTGTGAGTTCAGAGAGGATGTCAGAACTGTTGCTCTAACTTGCAGAGGAAGGAGGTGAATGTGAGATTGCCGTATGAACCCCAGATTCCCTTTTGAGGTTTTTCTCCAAACCTGAGAAGGTGGAGCCTAGTGACTGAGGAGCTTTATCTATGGAATCACATCATCGGGGATGAAAGGCTGCTGGGTCCATTGCGGGGCAAGACACTGAATCTTTCTGTGCCTTACTTTTCTCATCTATAAAATGGGGTTATAAGTGTGAAATGAGATGATATACATAAAGAACGTCAAACACTCCCTGTCACATTGTAATGTTTCAAGCTTGCCAGTGATTCTTATGATGTGATCGTTCTTTTTTTAAAAAATATTGTAACCTTCATCTGAAGATATATTTTTATTGATTTTAGGGAGAGGGAGAGAAAGAGGGGGGAGAGAGGAGAGAGAGAGAGAATATCGATGAATTGCCTCCTGTATGAACTCTGACTGGGAATGGAACCTGCAAACTAAGTATGTGCCCCTCATGGGGAATTGAACCCGCAACTGTTTTTGGTGTACAGGTCGACGCTCCAACTGACTGAGCCACCCGGCCAGGGCTAATATGATCATTCTTATGGTTATTCTATGATACATTCAACACAGAGGTTTAAGCTGTGACTGTCACAGAGTAGTCTCTCCAGCCTCAATTTTCCAACTGATCTCCTT
>NW_005371843.1:312421-348904 GCF_000412655.1 Myotis brandtii | reverse complement strand
ACACACACATAGTCCATGCCTTATCCTGGACTTGCCCAGACTTTATTCTACCTTCATGATTTTCTTAAATCAGTGGACCACATATGCTAGCGTTTATTTATTATTTTTTCTGTGAATCAGTTTACTTTTCATATTAATGAAAAATGTTTTAATTACCTCAACTACTACCTTTTATTGCTATAGCAACTAATATGTGTGTGTGTATTTTTCTAATCTGTGCTAAAATAAAGAAAGTGTGGGGTTTTTAGGTGTTTGTCTGCACCCCCCCTCCCCCGCAGTGACCTGGCCTCCAGTGTGTGAGTCCCACATTGGAATCACCGCTCCATCCAGCGCTCTCCCCTGGCCTCACAGTGTGGACTTTCCTCTGTGCCTTTGCACAGAGCACTGAGTGCTCTCAGTGGTGCCTCATTTCTGTTTATACCTGGTGAACTCCTACCCACCAGGGTGCCGCTTCCATGTCCCTTCTTCATCTGCTCTTCCAAGTGGCTGCTGGCCGCATCCTCTGATCTCCTGGCATCTGCATAGCAGGCGAGGACTGGCCAGCTCTGTCTTGGTCTTTGCAGACTATGAACTCCTCCAAGACCAGGAACTCATCTTCTCCCCTGTACCCTCTTTAACTAGCAAGGGCTCTGTACACAGTAGGTGCCCACAATTGTGGACGCGATGAGTCTGCTCTGATGAGAAATGGGAGTCTTCAATGTGGAGGGGTGACATAGTGCTAGAATGTTCATATATATATAATTTATTGATTTCAAAGAGGAAGGGAGAGGGAGCGCAAGATAGAAATATCAATGATGAGAATCATTGATTGGCTGCCTCCTGCACGCCCCCCACTGGGGATGGAGGCGGCAACCCAGGTATGTACCCTGACCAGGAATCGAACCATCGAATTGTGATTTCCTGGTTCATAGGTCGACGCTCCACCACTGAGCCACACCCGCAGGGCTAAAATGTTCTTTCTGAAAGTTGAGGATGGGTGAATTGTCCTGAAGAACAGAATTCAAAATGTACTTCTCTTTTTCCTAACTCCTTCTCTTCTGCTTGCTGTCTGCGTCCTCCCAGGTCATGAGCAGCCGTTTCCTGCCCTATGACAACATCGTCACCGATGCAGTGCTCAGCCTGGACGAAGACACCGTGCTCTCCACCACAGAGGTAAGCGCCCCACCCGAGGAGCTGGCAGTGGGCTCTTCAGGCAGGTGCCCCAAACTCGAGGTGCCAGCGCTTCTTTCTCCTGTGCTTCGGCCAGATTGGAACCCTGTTTCACACGTTCCTGCAGAGCTGGTTTTAATCAACCCAGTTCCTGTGCACACTTTGCACCCCTGGCACCCTGAGGGGGCATCTTCCCCTTTGTTTTCTCTGCTAATTGGCGCCTCATTTGCATGGCTGTACCTCACCTCTCCCCTCCTGCCTGCCCTCATTTTTTGTTTTTGAACAGCACAGCTGCTGGCAGGTGCGGAGAAGCACCAATGGGAGGCACCCGTGTAGCATCACCTTGCAACCACTCTGTCCGGAGCAAGCAGTCTGCTCCTGCCCCAGTTATCGTAATGCCTGTGTGGGTGTGCGTTGCCTCCGTTAGGGAACACTCCTCTGAGTTCTAAAGGCAGCTTTTCTGTCCTGGTTTCAAGTGCTCATTTTCTCTCACCCACATAAGAGCAAACGGTTTCACTTTAAGGCCGAGACGGCGATCCCTGCTATTTCAGACAGTCAGGTATGTGTGCCAAAAATAAGACCGCACGGAGAAGGTGTGAGGAGGAGAGAGCAGGGGAAAGACAGATATGGTAGAAAAGCAATTTTTACCCCTTGAATGAGTATTGATCTCTGAAACCTTACTTTAAACCATGCAGGGAACCAAAACAGTTATAGAAAACTGTAGTGTGTCAGAAATATGTCATTAATGGTGGCTGCTAAAAAGTGTGGAGACATAGCTACTTATCCCTTCCCCTCCCCCCTTTCTTTTTTCCTTTTGATTCATAATCATCTTTCTTTCCATGTAAACATGGACACCTCCCAGCATGTACTTTCCTGGACGCCAGGCTGATTCCCGTGGCCTGTTGCCCACATGGCCAGGACTCGGGGTTACCCTAAGCTACCAGTTAGTGACGCTTTCTTGAAATTCCATGGGCACTTCCCATTTCCATCAAATGGAGTAGAACAAACGTTATAAGCAATGTCAGCCTACATAACCCCAGTTGAAGCTCTATAGATACTCGGTGAATGAATGACTGGAGGGGGTGCGTGCTGAGGGGATGAAGGTGTGAACTCACAGCAGGAGAAAGAGGTCGGAGAAGCAATGCCTAATGCTCAAAGGGACAGGCAGCTGTGGAATACGGGGTGTGGGACACTCAGCTTGCTGCTTCCTGCGAGGGGAGCTGGCATTCCAGGAGTACATTCATTCAACAAGTGTTTGTTGAGGGATTTCTTTGTTCTGGTCTGCATGCCAGGTGCTTTGATTACACAGTTCCTGCCTGTAGCCATCAGAATCTTGGCAGCAAACAATTCAAATCAGGTGGTTCCAATGGAGGGATTTAGGATGATTTAGAGAGGTAGGTGGGTGGGATTACAGGGCTCCACAAGCGATAGTGAGGCACCTGGAGAGTAACAAGAATGGAAACAGCTCCGACCCCTGGGCTTGAAGGAGGCGGGGAAGGAGATGGTGTTTCCAGAGTCCCCGAGATATGGAACTGGGAGAAGAGGCTGCCCTACAGGACATGGAGGGACATGGCAACTGCCTGAACTCCGGTGCCAAAGCTGGGAGGGCACAGGGAAGAAATACCCTGACTTCTCTCTCCGTCTCACCTTCACTTTTCTGCTGATGGCTCCCACTGACCTAACCCAGTCAGCCACCAGCCGGCAAGGAAGACCAGGTTGTGCCGCACACAGGGTTCCCGCATCAGAGTACAGAGTGTGGCAAGAGGAGTAGAGAGTGGATCTCAGAGAGCGAACAGGAGAAGCATCCCATGGCCATGGCGGAATGTATGGTCGAGACAATGACAGCATACCCTGAAACCGTTATCCTATTCCCTGAAGTCTGGATGCATCACCGCTCCTCCTCCCTGGCACAAGGCACTTTGTCTCCCTCTAGGACAGTGGTTCTCAACCTTGGCTGCACATTAGAATCACCTGGGAATCTTTTTAAAATCCTGATTTCTGGGCCTCATCCTCCGGAAATTCTGTTTCTTTGTTATGGGGTGGGGCCACAACATTAGTAACAAAGAAACAGAATTTCCGCAGGATGAGGCCCAGAAATCAGGATTTTAAAAAGATTCCCAGGTGATTCTAATGTGCAGCCAAGGTTGAGAACCACTGCTCTAGGATTTGTTTTCCCCACCCCAAGGTGAAATGACTTTCAGCTGCTGTGATGCAGCCCGGTGCTGGTGAATTTCTTTTCAAACAAGAGCAGTCCCAGCCTCTGGGTGCACACGGGGAGGAACATGGGTTGTATGTGAAGTAATCAGAAGTCAACGTGGGTTGAAAATGATACGCAAATGTAAGAGGCTGGCGGTCTGGTTTACGGTAGCCGGGTGATCAGTGGAGTGGTTGTGTTGCCTAAAATGGTCCATGACAGGATTTCTCTTTTCTCTTTTTTCAGGTGAGTAGATATTGGTTCATTTTATTTCTTCTCTAAGGATTCTTAGCTTGTTTAAATGTCTCTCTGTGGCATTAAGGAGCGGTTTTTAAACAGGCTCCTTTAAAGGGTATTAGATGTAGTTGCTTTATAGTTATTTACATTTATCGGGGTTGCTGCAAATTCTCAAAAGAAAACAGATGTTGGTTTTTAAGAGAAAAGGCCATGAGCTGACCTTTGCCTCCTTTGATGTGTTAATGATCTGCATGAAAGCAGAACAATCCCAAGAATCATAGCTTTATCTGAATTTACTTTTGAGTTCCTTTGAAATGGCTTGAAACGACTCAGATAGCAAGAAATCCATGTGATGAAAACACCCCATTGGGTTCTCTAGTACTTTCCAGTGCGTGTTTCCTTTTCAAGAACAATGGGAAACCCTCAAGTACTGACAGTCAGGCTGATCCTTTGAGAAGGGCTGAATAATACACTGTCCCATCAGTCAGCGCCATTAGCATTTGAATGCCAGTGAGGATATGCAGATGATCATAACCTGATTTCAATTTTCTGGCACATAGTGTCCATTCCCCTGCTGTCTTTTAACTCTGAGATGCTCCATGCCCCACCAAGCATTCTTAATGTTGGGGGGGAAAGCTATGTTGTTAAGGCTTTCTTATCTGGAGTTAGGACACCAAACTCAATTTCATAAAAACTTGAATTTATGGCTGCTTACAAAAATGATGACTTGTGTCCTGGCCGGTGTGGCTCAGTTGGTTGAGTGTCATCCCATTCCCCTTCCATTCCCCGAACCCATCTGCCTGGGTTGTGGGCAAGATCCCTGGTAGTGGGCGTGCAGGAGGCAGCCATTGGATGTTCCACTCTCACAATGATGTATCTCTTTTTTCTTTTTCTCACCCTCTCCCTTCCTATCTCTCTCTCTCTCTCTCTCTCTCTCTTAAAAAAATCAATTTAAAAAAATGATGGCTTCTAATTAAGCCTCCCAAAATTCAGAGTAAAAAGGGACCCTACAATCACCCAGGCCAGTGTTTCCCAAAAAGGGGTTAGTGCACATTAGTTTTACACGGTTCATGGCGAGCATGTATTTAACTTAACACATACATTTACTTTAATGTTTGTTAGAAAGTAATGTGGTCAGTGTTCAAACCTAGAATTTTACTGACATCTTTACCTAGGAGAGTGGTTCTCAACCTTCCTAATGCCGCGACCCTTTAATACAGTTCCTCATGTTGTGGTGACCCCCAATTTCATTGTTACAAATTGAACATAATTAAAGCATAGTGATTAATCACAAAAACAATATGTAATTATATATGTGTTTTCCAGTGGTCTTAGGCGACCCCTGTGAAAGGGTCGTTCGACCCCCAAAGGGGTCGCGATCCACAGGTTGAGAACCGCTGACCTAGGATAAGGTTAGTGAGGAAAAGCAAGCCAACAACAAAAAAAGAACAGGCAGTTGAAAGAAAAATATTAAGTAACTCATTGAATGTGTGGTCTGGGAATGCGTACAATGAAAGCTTGGGAAATACTGATCTAGGCTTATTTGCTTTGTCTCTTCTTTTAATTGAGGTAAAATTCGCATACATAAAACTGACCATTTTAAAGTGCATAGTTAGTGTCATGTGGGACATTTACAGGCCATGTAGTCATTGCCTCTGTCTTATTCTAAAACATTTTCATGGCCCAAAAAGGAAACCCCATACCCATTAACCAGTCCCACTCCCTAACCTTAGGAACCACCAATCTGTCCTCTGTCTCTATGTATTAGCATATTCTGCATTTTCATGTAAATGGAATCATATACTATGTGGCCTTTTGCGTGTGGCTCCTAGCACTCAGCATCCTGTTTCAAGGGTGGTCCATGTTGCATAGCGTGTATATCAGTATTTCATTCCTTTCTATAGCTGAATGTGTGGATGTAGCATACTTAGTTTATTTATTCAGTGGTTCACAGAACTAGGGTTGCTTTCACCTTTTGGCTGTTGTGAAGAGTTTTTTGCTCTGCTCTTGAACCTCTGAGAGGTCACTGTGCCGAGACTTGAACGATTGGTGGAGTAAATGAAATCTTCATTTTCATTGCTTATCAAGAAGACGTAGAGCAAAGGTTGCCGGGTGAATGTGTAGCCTGTATAAGAGAGAAATTGCTTTCAATGCCGTAGCAACAGAGCTAAAAGAGAGGCTATGAAAACAGTACACACTAAATCTGAAACCAGTGGCTGGGGCTTCGATCCTGGCTCTGCCACTTACAGCTCACCCAGATAATTTCAGCCTGCATATACCTCAGCTTCCCTCTCTGCAATATTGAGAATAGAACATAACCTTTTCACAGAATTAGGCTTAAGTGAGTTAAACATGTAAGTACCTGTAACCATTGTAAGCATTACACAGTTAGGGGCATTGTATGGTAGTTCACTATTACTATTTTTATTTTTACTTTCTATATTATTTTATGTATCACCCATGGAATAATCATAAGAAAGTCAGATATGAGCTGACACATATGAAAATAGACTTTGCTAATTATAAATGTTAGTTTATAGCGTATTCAGAAATCCCTGCTTTGGGTTATTATAAGCACTGGAAAGTCATGTAGCTGCATTTCCTTTAAATTAATCCTGTGGCTTCCCCTGGCCTTGTCCTCACTTATTCTTAGTGATTTTTCACTGAGATTGCTTTTTCTAGCTGTCCCTGCCTAGAACCCGAGAGGCCTGAATGACTGCTTCTTTATGATGTGTGCTCTGTGTTCCCCTTAGACCTTGGGTGTGTTTGAAACATCTTTTCTGTCGCTCTCAAGAGGATGCTCTTCTTTTAGTCCCTTTGGCTTTGCTGTGTGCTGGTTATGATGTATGCTGGATATGCATCCTCTGGATGTACACAGGAAATCTCCCGTGTATAAAACAGACACATTTATGGCTCACGTGAATCAGGGGTCACGTGCGCCTTCAGGTGGGAGGGAGGAAGCAACTGCTTTTATGACTTGTTTTCTAGCTTGAACAGACTGGATTTCTAAAGGCCCTATCAGCAAATGTGGGGTTTCTTCTTCTTCTCTCATTTCTGTACTGAAGTTTCTATAACAGAAAACATTAAAATGTGCATAATTATGGGGCAAAATGTCAAGCAGTCGGTTTAATTTGCTGATGAGTACATGGAACCAGTGTTTCGCAACAGTGGCGGGCTTCAGGTTAGGAATTAGCAGGGGAAGGTAATGTTTTGTTGACATTGTTAACGCTTGTTGATTGCTTGTTTGGCCTGTGTTCTGCCTGCAGGTGGATTTTGCCTTCACCGTTTGGCAGAGCTTCCCCGAGAGAATTGTGGGGTACCCAGCGCGTAGCCACTTCTGGGATAACTCTAAGGAGTGGTGGGGGTACACGTCCAAGTGGACAAATGACTACTCCATGGTGTTGACTGGAGCTGCTATTTATCACAAGTGAGGAATTTGCATGTCTCACGTGCTTAGATTTTTATATACTCCTTGTATTCGTTTCTGACTGCTGTATAAGTAGGAACTTGAGTCAAGTCTTGTGAACAACATTAACGGAAATTCGGTTGCATCCCCCTTTAAGTTTTGTTGATGTGACCAACATGTGTCTTTGAAACCAATAAAATCTCTTGGCTTATTGCATTTCCAGTAATTATGGTAGAGTAACATCTCCATGTCTGTCTTATATTCTAACAAGGGAGACACAATATACATAATCGTTCTATAATATGTTAAGGTGAGAAGTTACATAGCAAAAAGGCAAAGTAGAGCAGAGGCACCCAAAGAGAAGGGGCGGATTTGGGGTAAGATTGCCAAATCAGTTAGTGTTCCTGACTCAAATGTGAATGAAATCCCCACTCTTCTGCCTTAGTGAGGTAAACACACCAATCTTAACCTAATCTTTTTAGTAAAGAATAGAGGCTTTTGCCATATCAGGCATAGAGTTGAAATGCACAAGGTATAAACATTTAGGTTGGCAGAACCTCCATCTCAAGATTATACCTCTCGGAGGTATAATTCATTGTTCCCCATAGTTCATTGTCCCCTTTCTTCTTGCACTGCCACTTAGTGAATCTGATTCATTCAAATGATTTAAAAAAATATATTTTATTGATATGGGTTCTGCACAATGATTCACCACCAGATTAATTATGGTTTTGCTCTCTAACTGTTGAAATATATGGTTTATAGGCCACAAAAATAGAATAGTATATTGTTGGATTTGGAGTTATGGGATAATCTTAAATACAGTTCTGATTAAACCAATAAAAATTGTAAAGCAGCTTATAATAATATATAGATTACGTGTAAGTTTTCTTGCCATCTAAGTATCCTGTTTCTTATCAACCAGCCTGATAATAAAGTTAGGAAGTTAGGCTGGGCAAGCTATATCTGCATGTATCTCTTTACCTTGTCTCTTTATCTTTATATAGGGATAATAATAGTACTTACATCATAGGTTCCTTATAAGGATTAGATGTGGCATTTGTTGTAAAGTACTTTAGAATGTTATTGGGTATACAGGGTGGGGCAAAAGTAGATTTACAGTTGGGAGTACACAAAACATAGAGTTTATTCTTGTATTATTTATAAATTATTGTATTATTTTTCATACAAATAATTATAAATTTACTTTTGCCCCACCCTGTATAGTAAGTACCATAAGTCATAGTTATCATCATCATCCATGATATGTGTAGGGATCCAAAGAATGGGTATATGTTTTCTGACAAAGAAGACCACCATATATAATGATGGCCCCTCAGGAAATGTCTTTGGTTTTTACAGATATTATCACTACCTGTACACCCATTATCTGCCAGCCAGCCTGAAGAACATGGTGGACCAGCTGGCCAACTGTGAGGACATTCTTATGAATTTCCTGGTGTCTGCTGTGACAAAATTGCCTCCAATCAAAGTGACCCAGAAGAAGCAGTATAAGGAGACAATGATGGGACAGGTAAGAGGACTCTCCTTCCTTGTTTTGCTTGCTGGTGGTTAACCTGAAGGTAATGAGGAGTCACTATTCTTCTATGAAGCATAATGAGGGGACATCAGAAAAACAAAATGAAAACCCACATCTAAAGTATCTGAGAGAGTTTATGGTTGGCACATGGATAATTTGGAAGGCATAAGTCCAGGGTATCTTTATGTCAAGATTATGTATATGACCTACATGGTAGCATCAAAAAGATATATCTTCTCCAGAGTTAAAGACCTACAGAGACTTTATGTAAGTTTATCATCAGTGCTTTATTTAACAAATAGCTAATAATACTCTCAACACAGCCTTCTGGTGGTTGTTGTTGTGTTGGGTGAGCATCATGATGGTACACCAGGCCTCACATTTATAGAACCAGCATTTATAAGCTGCAGGCAAGTCATTTGCCTTCTGAAACTCAGTTGGCTGATCTTTAACATGGAAATGGGGAGATCTGCCTCACAGAGTTGAGAAAACATATGAAAGATTTTATAAAAGTAAAATATTGCATTGAGTCATAAAAGTTTAGTACTAAAGATACTCACCAGGAAATATAATCTAATTTTCTCTTTTTATAAGTAAGGAAACTAGGACCCAGAGGAATTGAAGTATATTGCTACAAGTTGCCCAGTGTATGAAAGACAGAACTGGAAGTTGAATCCCAGGCTCTGTTATTTCTGCTGCTTGTACTTCCACTACCCCCCAGCCCCCGGCCCCGGCAGGGTCCCCTGTCAGGATGATCTGCATATATTGGCTCAACTACCCCTTATTCATCCTGCACAGAGCTCAGTACCATAAGTAAGAAGTCAGAAACCTTAATAAGATCATTTAGATCTACTCGAGTTAAATCATAGATTATCATCCAACAGGATTTGAGTCAGCCATAAAAAACATATTTTTAACATGGTTATGTCAGTTCCATTGTTTCGGGTGTTCCATTTACCTTGTTCTAACAGTTATTGAAAATCATTTACAAATCTAGCTTTTGTAAAGGAAAATTTAGCCAGGCCTCACAATTGATCGTTTTTCACTCACTAAATTTAGTAAGAGCAGCAAATTGATAGGATTCTAAGTTTACAAAATGCAGTCATTCAGTAGTCACTGAACATGTATGGTTTATGTCAGGTACTGTTCTAGGTACTGGTTATGACACAGCTGCTATCCTGAGTAAGCAAAAAAGTCTAGTGGAAAATTCTATTTTCCTCTTACTACTAAAAGAACATGCAAGAGGATTTGCAAGAATGTTTAATCTTTAAGGCTGAAAGGCTATTCATATTCAAGCAAGATGTATTGAGTGTTTTCTGTGTGCCCAGGTATTTTCATATATATTATCTCATTTAAGGATACAACATTCCTATAATATTGTTTGCTCAGCAAGTTCTATGAACTTCCCTGAGGTTATATGCTGATTAGGGGTGGAATTCTAATGACACATGATTTCTTAGGGGTTGGTTTAATGCCCTTCTCATAGATTTGCCTAATTCTACCAAACCAATATTTCTAATAATTTTGCTCATCTTTTGAGGACAAATCTAAATTTAGCCTTAGGTCTCACTAGATGTGTCTAGTTAAACATGTACTGTATTTGCCCCATTCTTCCCATCAAACACATTTGTTTATTGAATGTTTGTATGACTAGTGAATTCAATGAATATCATACTTGAAGATTGTACTTTTATTACACTACAAAGATACCCTCTCTAATATGTTGGTTGACTCAAAATAAAATCTAGAGACAAAAAAGTTACCTGAGTGATCCAATGGACTTTTTACAAATTAAGTCAGTGTCAGTCATTCAAGGTCTAAAAAATATTTGTTAGGTCTCACTAGATGTGTCTAGTTAAACATGTACTGCATTTGCTCCATTCTTCCCATCAAACACGTTTATTGAATGTTTGTATGACTAATGAATTCAATGAATATCACACTTGAAGATTGTACTTTTATTACACTACAAAGATACCCTCTCTAATATGTTGGTTGACTCAAAATAAAATCTAGAGACAAAAAAGTTTCCTGAGTGATCCAATGGACTTTTTAAAAATTATTTTTAAGAGAGAATAAGAATGAGCTTACGCTCTTGTTTGCATGTGTGTATTTAGCATTGAGGAAAGTAGCATATCTTAGGAAAACCAGGATCAGTGCTTGAATTTTTTAAGAGAGAATAAGAATGAACTTACGCTTTTGACAGTATTTCTATTTGCATATGTGAGCACTTGCCCTTGGTCGTCTTGCCCTTTGGGAATGAGTGGACCAATCCAAAAGCTCATACCAACTTAGGAACAGTGACATGTCTTTGGGACTGTCTCCTCTGTTCTGAACTCAACTGCTGAGGTTAATTTGATTTACCAAGCAGAGTTATCCTAGTATAAGTGGTCAAGAATGGAACGCGAGTTCTGTCCCTTTCTAGCCTTGAACAAATAATTTTAACTTCCCTGAGCCTACTTCCTTGCCTATACAGTGGGGATGTGAGTACGAGGTAGATAACTTGACCAGGTTGTTGTGAAACTCATATGAACTTCACGAAAACACTTAAATCATATTTTGTTTGTTTTTCTGCTGTTCAGAGGTAACTTGACATTTGTATTTACCTTCAAGCATGTTGACACTTGTTTTAAAGTGACTCTGGGTGATTTTCACAGTCAGATGTACCTTCCTATTCCTATGACAGTATTTTTCTAACAATGCACGAGGATTCGAGCACAAGGATCACAAACACACACACACATACACACACACACACACACACACACACACACATCACTAAACAGTTGCCTAATGACATAAATGAGTTTGTGTTCTGCTCCCATAAAGGTTGGGCAGCCCACCTTTTCCTTGTTTCATAAAAAAGTGGTTTTAGAGACATTATGCATAGTCCATCTATTTAAATTTCAGCTTTCAGGTCATTTAAGGCTTTCTTTTAAGTCAGTGTCAGTCATTCAAGGTCTAAATATATTTAACCAACCTTAGGAACAACACAGAGAGCTAAAGAGATGGTATCCATCCTCAACCAAGTAAACAAAGTTTTAGAAAACTGTCTTTGAAACCACAAACACATTGTTAGTCATAATATTTGATCCCAAGTGCAAAGAGAAGTTTATATTTAGTGACCATAGTAGTGGAGGTTCAACTGGTAAGTCATTTTACTGAGCAGAGAATTAGTCATTCCATGTGGGCCATTGTTTGCATGTGTGTATTTAGCATTGAGGAAAGTAGCCTATCTTAGGAAAACCAGGATCAGTGCTTGAATGTTCATCAAGCACAAGGATGGGGAGGTTTGGGGTCCAGGCCTGACTTGGTTTTCTGCATTGTCTCCATCTCACCTTGCCCTTCGATCACAATCTTCTTCCTTGTTTTTCTCTTTTCCCCAGACTTCTCGGGCTTCCCGCTGGGCTGACCCTGACCACTTTGCCCAGCGACAGAGCTGCATGAATACGTTTGCCAGCTGGTTTGGCTACATGCCGCTGATCCACTCTCAGATGAGGCTCGACCCCGTCCTCTTTAAAGACCAGGTCTCTATTCTGAAGAAGAAATATCGAGACATTGAGCGACTTTGAGGAATCCAGCCAAGTGGGGGAGGGGAAGCGAGAAGGGACTGGAGTCAAGCTGCTCTCTCTTCCCAGTGCAGATCCACTCAGCCGCGGGGCCAGATTGTGCCAAGTAGCCAAATAAACTTACATGAACAGAATGACACAAAAACAAACAAAAAAGGCCAATGAGAACTCGACTCCTGGCTCCTGGGACTGCACGGGACTGCTCCAAACTCACCTCACTGGCTGCCATGTCCCAAGACTAGGTTGTGTACAGTTTAATTATGGAACATTAAATAATTATTTTTGAAATGATTGCTATGCAGGTTTAAACTTTTTTAATGATCAAAACTATTAAAAACCAGAGTTCTTTCTTTAATCAAAATTGTGTTGGTTGTGACTATTTCAAAGCTGCTGCTCCTCTTCCCACAACATCATTGCCATTGGTCATGCGGGGTTTCCCGCAGTTGCTAAAGCTCAGACTTTATGGGCCACACAATAAGTCCCTCTGTCCAGCGTCAAGAAATAATTAAACATAAGTTAAGACAAATTCATTAGTCAACTCTGCCAGTGCAAATTGTTTTCCACTTTGAATTTGCAGATCCACTTGAACTTTATTCTCTAAAATGTCGCTGCATGAGAGAAAGTATTATGACTTCAGGTAGACAGTTCTAACTGAAAACTTTGAGATCTGTAAGTATGATCATCTTCTTCATTGGGGGTTGGGGGGAGCTAGAACCAAGAAAACACCAGTATAATGAACAGATGTTCAGTTTGCTCAAGGAACTATCCAAACAATCACCAGCAAGCATGCTAGTGGGATGGGAGTAACCCAATTCTTTTCAGAGTTGGGGGCTAGATGATGCATTCACCCATGGACCTGCATCTGCTTACAGCTGGGAAAAGCTTTGGTTAAAGGCAAAGGAAGTATATTGAGAATGAGTATATGGAGAGGAACAGGTTATTTGCAAGACAGGCTCTTCCATGCTTGTGAAAACCTCAAGTGTCAGAGCTTCTCTATTGAGAAAGAAGGAAGAAGGTATCAATTCTCACCATTGAACATGAAGATTGTTGAGAAGTAACCTCACTATTGGGACCTGGAGACCATTTTTGGTCAAAACATTCTTGTTTTGAGCAAGAATCTGGCACCCAAAATAATCAGAAACAAATGTGAATGCTGTCTTACTTCATTTTCATTTTTAAATCTGGAGTCGTTCAGTTGTGCTTCTGGTTAAAAAGACAGTTTCTATCTCTGCAGATGCTGCTTTGAGCTTCTGATTATTGTAAAACTGCAAATAATAAGCTAAAAATATATATGTATATTGCTTAACTCCATTGTAAATGATGGAGAGGAATCTTCTAATACTAAATGCTTTCTTCTACTTGGAAGAGGCAAGAGAGATTAGAGAAGAGAAAGACATTATTGTTCCTACC
Source organism: Myotis brandtii (assembly GCF_000412655.1). Taxonomy (NCBI): domain Eukaryota; kingdom Metazoa; phylum Chordata; class Mammalia; order Chiroptera; family Vespertilionidae; genus Myotis; species Myotis brandtii. The sequence continues at coordinate 335,399 of NW_005371843.1, read as the reverse complement.
ATCTCTTATTCTGAATAAACAAGCACTTTAGTTTCCCCCCTAAATGCTCCTCAATCTCATAAATTTACTTCCAATGTTGTTTAGAAGAAAATTCCATCACAGAATTCTGTTGAAATAACTTCAAGTGCCTGGCTTCGGCCAGTGGAAACCATAAATCCAGGAGACTGTAACTCATCCTTGCTTTGTAGACAGCTGGACGAGAAAGGACCTTGCAGTGAGAATGCAGGGAAGGAAGGTGCTATATACGAGGGAAACTAGGTGTTTGCAGAGGTCCAGAGAGATGACTCAACATGCTCCCTAGCGACAGAGTGGAGACCAGAGCCCACACGTCCAGATGCTGTTGTGAATGGTGTTCAGGTAATGAAGTTCAATAAAGGGGGCTTTCTCTGTAGCCTCATGACTCGGAACAGCTCCCCAAATCACTCTCATTCAATCTGACCCAGCCTTAGCCACTCTCAATCATGTGACCTTTCCTTCTAAGTATATGTGATTATCTCTTACTTGTTGAACAATAGTTCTTAGGTCCATAGTCCTTGCCCCTTCTTTCTTTCTATCACATGCCCAATCTAATAGGTTTCATGCCATTCAAGCTGCAGCTCTCAGTGATGTGAAGGGGTAGCAATTAATCCTTATTCAGCGGGCCTTTGCAAATTTGCATTGAAATTAACTTCTTTAGACTGCCAAATTATTCGTGTATCTTTCTCCTTTGCAAAAATGAATGCAGTGTTTTATTCAAAGACACCCCAAGCCAACTTAAAACTCATGTTGTCATCTTGGCTTACAAAGCAAGAACCCTAATTATACTAGCCAGTCACATGACTGGATTCAGAGAACTGCTTTGCCATATTTACCTGTCACAGAGCTCACAGGGCATATTCTCCACACACGATATATGTTGTGTGTGGGGAGGGGGAGGAGGGAGAGAAAGATAATTATAAATGAGAACAGGATCTGACACATCTCCATGGTAGTATTTTACATCATTGTCTGAGAAAATCTATTTGAGATACTAGCTAGTATGTTCTTTTCCTACTTGGCACATACAGCTGGGAATTGAACAATGCTTAGCCAATCAGTGAGACCCAACAATAAGATATAATTTTAATTCACTAAGGAAAGAACTATATTTCCATGTGGCAAGTTGACAAATCACAGCATCTCTGTAGGATGTCAGGAGTTCTCTCTCAGCCAACTCCAATGATAGCCAGAGGTCCCTAAGTGGGCCCACATGAATTGGTAAGAAGCCAAGAGCAGAGAGTGCAGTGCCAACCATGTAATGAGTTACATGCAGAAACTCCAGTGAGGGCTGGACCACATAGGATTTCCATACAACAACTTTTTCCAGTTCCACATTAGGACACATGATCTTAAAAAATATTTTTGTAAGCTGGCTTATATATTTATATATATGAAAAGTCTTATAAATACTGAATCAAGCTTGCATTATATTTAATATGCTGTAAATATATCACCTTTGTTGAAAACAACAAAATGACCCAACATTGAGACTGTGCAGAAAAATTCATAAAGTCATCATTGCAGTCACATGACAAACGATAACATAGGTGGTCCTGCCTGGACACATCAGCACACTTTCCAATTAGATGCTTCAGGAGAAAACGAAGTCTCTCGTACCTGGAATCTTATGTGCATTACACTTGAATTTCCTCTTGTTACAAAAGGTGCTCAAAGAAGGATCAATCTTAGTTGCTTCCTTCAGATTTCCCTTTAACAGGGATTTTTGTTTTTCTTGTGCAGTAGGTTCTGCAATACCTGGCCTTTCATAAAGGTTACTAACCTTTCATTTAATCAGGGGTAAGATGGATGAATGTGGAGAGACCTATATACTGTTTTATTTTTTTTTTTCAAAAGCAGCTCTTGCTCGGCCGGTGTTGCTCAGTGGTTGAGTGTCAACCTATGAACCAGGAGGTCAAGGTTCAATTCCTGGTCAGGGCACATCCCTAAGTTGCAGGCTCAATCCCCAGTAGGGGGTGTGCAGGAGGCAGCCGATCAATGATTCACATCATGGATGTTTCTCTCTCTCTCTCCCTCTCTCCCTTCCTCTCTGAAATAAATTAGAAAACATATTAAAAAATTAAATTAAATTTAAAAAGCAGCTCTTGATTTAAGTCTGAAATAAATTAGAAAACATATTAAAAAATTAAATTTAAAAAGCAGCTCTTGATTTAAAAACTAATGAATTTTTAATCAAACCTGTTTAAAGGGCTGGCATGGGAAGCAGGCAGGGAGCCTCACCAGGTGAGACTCTGAATAGGATTCTTGCTGAACAAGCTGAATTATGGATTCAAAAGCCGAGGCAAACTTCTCAGACCTGAAAGTGTCTTCTATTCCCTCAGGTCTTTTTTTTAAAGTACCAGTTATTGCTATGAACTCTCAAATAAAAACATCCCTGCCTTCGAATAGTTAAGTCATTCAAACCATAGTGGTACATCAGGACCTGGGTTACTGAATTCATTTACCAGCTTCCCTCTGCAGCAACTATGGACAAGGACCTTTCAGATGGCTTTGTCCTTCTTGGCCAGATTTAACCAGAAAGTTCTTGTCACTGCTGGCCTCATATTCTCAGGCATGCTTGGTGGGGAGAAAGTTGTTTTGACTTGAGTTCTCAATGAGTAAGTATTCATAACCTACTGTGCTAGACTTGACCCCTTAGTCTTGGAGCTTTAGCATGGAAGAGATTAGCTTATTTCTTGACTCCAAGTACACTTTAAAAAAATGGGATCGAGAATCCTAAGAACATAGTCCCTCCCATTAATTATTTTTTTTTTTTGCAACATAATCTCAATAATAAGATGACTCCTGGAAACCATCTCCCCCTTTTGTCCTTTCCAAAAATCAAAGGATTTTATTGCCATGGTTTTTACTTAGCAGGGATTGTCTGTAGTTGTCACTAATCTAGGGTTTCAACATGTCCCATATCAGGAGTCTGGGGAGTTGCCCAAGTTTGGGATTTTCACTGCCCAACTAAATAGGAGAGGAAGGCTGTATTATTATCGCCTGGAACGAGAGATAAGGGGGGACCACAGAAACAGCTGCACCCGCAGATGAGCATGGTCTCACCCTTTTCTGAAAGCAAGGCAAGCCAGCCTCTCAGTCCCTCGATTTTTGTAATGATTTGTCTTTTAGGCCTCAAAGGCCAATTCATTTCTGCAGTAGTTCTCTGTTCTTCTCCTTTTGGTTGTAATTATTACTAAAATCAGGGCCATGCAAATGACCTAGTTACCATGAAATGAACCTTATATATTTATTTTGAAAGAAAAATATGTATATGACAATGTTGAGAGGTAGAAGAAAGCAAAAAGTGGAACTATTTTAAGTGGCAAATTGTCAAGCAAAAAAAAAGTATACCTTATTTTAAATACGATGTACATTTGGAAAAGTTTTCTAATATGTTGGCGATGTTTTTGTAGTGTCAGCGCAGGTCTTTTCTGAAGTGTTTCCCCCATTTGTTAGAGTCTATGAATGATGTGGTCCAGTGAATCCCGGAAGTGTGAGAGCGAGTCTGTGAGAAAATGCAAAGCCACCGATGTTGATTTACTTCACAGACCCGTGTCACTTTCTGTCTGGGTTTTGCCATCCAAGATGGATTATTTTATAGTGTCACCAAAGACTTTTTCCTTCCGATTTATGGAAGAAGAAAAGAGATTATTAATAAACGACATGACTTTCCATCTGTGTGGTTTTCATTCCCCCTTTTCTGTTGACCACAGGCAGGTGTCCGTCTTCAGGAGGATTCAGTGGGCTCCACGGAGCTCACGTGGAGGTTCTGGGGTAGACAGGCAGCTGAGGTTGGACCACGTGTGCTGGCTGGAGGTCCACCCCTCGCAGCCTTGCAGCCTCCCAGGACACGGTGCTGCCAGCACAGCCAGCCTCCGGGCCAGCTGCAGCTGGTGCTGTTGGCAGCAGGCCAGGCAAGCATGGTGATGTGCCCAGTTCACCGCGTTCCTCCACACGGACCCTGGGACTGCGCGGCAGGGCTGGGCCCCGAGCATCTGGAGCCTGACAGCTGTGGCCATTACCCCCTTTGGTTCCAACTACTGCCTAGAGCTCATGAATTACTGGCTGGCGATGCATTTATTAGACTGGCTTTTCTCAAACAGTGACTCTAGATGTGAATGCAGCTCATGGCTCAGGACCATGGTAGTGCTGTTCTGTGGCAGGAAGGAACCTCCTCATTCTCCACTTTCCTCCTTCCTTACCAGTAGCATGTGCTCCTGGTCTCTTCTACCCTTTTCTTTGGACATTATTAGAGAAAAGACACTAATGTCACCTATTTTCAGGGGAGGAAATGCCAAATTACATTTAGGGATGTTGATTTGTTTTATGTTCTGTATTTCAGTTTGTCCATCTGTAAAATGGTGACTTAAAAATATTTATTGGCAAATATTTTCTGAACAACTACCGCCTACTGAGCACCGTGCTAGGTGCCTCCGAGGGACTAGAGATGAGATAGATCCCTCTCCCTCTTCCCAGGCAAGAGAGGGAGAAGTCAGGGTGAGGCTGGACAAGGTAAGTCTGACAAGTCATCAGCAGAGGCTTAGAAAGGAATTTGCAAAGTCCCAGCTTCCAAACAGGATGATGCTGGGACAGTGTTAACTTGTAAAATCTATACAATGTGACTGATGATAGGATCACCCCCCATGCTAAGGACAAATGAGAAGTCTCCTTGGAGAAGCAGCTTTTAAATCCAGTCCAACTCTACCTCACAGATGTCTCGGTGAACACAATAGCATGCAAAAATACCGAGAGACTGGCTTTATAAATAAAAGTTGGGGTTGCTTTGTAGTCTGGGCATTTCCACCATGTCTAGGTATGAACAGAGGAAATGGCAAGTTATTTGTGGACCCCTGGGTCATTCAACATTGGCCTCCCTTAATGTTGTGTAGGCTGATTTGCAGAAATTCAAAATATAGGGGATTTGGAACTAGGCTGTGTTGCCTACTACTCGATATGCATACTTTAGACCAGCGGTTCTCAACCTGTGGGTCGCGACCCCTTTGGGGGTCGAATGACCCTTTCACAAGGGTCGCCTAAGACCATCGGAAAACACATATATAATTACATATTGTTTTTGTGATTAACCACTATGCTTTAATTATGTTCAATTTGTAACAATGAAATTGGGGGTCACCACAACATGAGGAACTGTATTAAAGGGTTGCGGCATTAGGAAGGTTGAGAACCACTGCTTTAGACGATACAGTGGGGGAACTCAGGTACTACAGTGAATTCAAGGGTTTGTTTGTTTTGTTTTGTTCTGTTTTACTTTCGGCCCCATTCAGATGAGTTGTCCAACTGTGCTGGTTAAAGTCTTGTCTTCAGAACACAACCACCGGGGTCTGAATCCTGCTTCTGCCTCTTGATACTTCCGTGGCCTTATAAAAATTACCTGCCCTCCCTGTGCCTCAGTTTCCTCAAAATAGAACTAGCCTATATCTCATAGGATTCTCCTGAGGATTAAATGGGTTAATAAATACAAAGTTCTTAAAATAGTTCTTGGTATGTAATAAGAAGTATGTAACTCTTACTTATTAGTAGTAGTTAGCCTTTTGCCAAAGTGGTTTATTTTAAGAAGCTTTCCCATAACATGTTAAAGAGGAAACATACTAAGTTTAATGCTTAGGATGCTAATCATGACCCAAATTAAACTGTGGTCTTTCTAGTGTTATGGGCACCTCTTGCTTTCAATTACGTCACGTTTTAATGCCTATCACCAGGAAATAAATCATCCTCACATTCAGAAATGGGCAGTCCATCAGCAGAGATTATGTAAAGTTGAGTTTTTATTTTCCAGCTGAGCTTTTTTGAGGAATGGTCTGTTTTTCATTGTCATTTAATGGAATAGAGTTGAGGTAGTTCAGGACTAAAATGAGGTTCGGGTGCCAATTATTGTTTCTCTTCTGGTGGCTTCAATTATATTAAGAAAGAAAACATGTTCTTGCCAATAAATAAATTATTTGCCAAGTTTGAATTTCTGTTCCAAACTGAATTGCAAATAACCTAGTTTTCTTGGCGAAATTTACTTGTAAAACAAATCTAAAATGTGTCTTTAATCAGAGAGGATCAGATCATCCCATCTTAGAGTAGGAAAAAAAAAAAAAGACTAAGCTATGAGGAGGGAGACCTGGACCAGGCTATTTTAACTGCTCCCCAGAGATACATATATACATGTTCTTTTATAGTTTGTTTTTTATTTGTTTGTATTTTTTTAATCCTCACCTAAGGATATGCTTATTGATTTTTTAAAGGAGAGAAGGGAAGGGAGAGAGAGAGAGAGAGAGAAGCATCTCACATAGAGAGAGAACATCAATTGGTTGCCTTCTGTACATGCCCTGACTGGGGATTGAACCTGCAATCTAGGTATATGCCCTGACCAGGAGCCAAACCTGCAACCTTTTTCTAGGTAACATGTCCCTTGTATCTTGTCTTTAGGTTGAAGTAAAGAGCAACAATGACGCTTCCCTCTCAAATATTTTCTCCTTCCTTCTGGCAATATCCATAGCAAGTAAGTTTTAATAAAGGCCTTTTAAGTATCACTGTCCCTGGCAGCTAGTACCTCTTCTCTGCCAACAGCAGCCTGTTTTTCCTTAGGGGAACCCACCCCTCTCTCCCTCTTTCCTATCATTTGTATGATGCTGACCCCACCCCCTATCCTGACTCCAGGGGAGTTATGGGTCCTGTCTGGTCATTGAGACCCTATTCTAGGTTACCTGTTGGCAGTTTTAAGAAGGACACACCTGCTTTCCTCTAGCATTTTGTGCATAATATTGCACAGTGAAGATTGTACTAACAATAGAGCAAGGCCAGAAGTGTTGGAGAGTAGGCATTTAGCATGTCTGGGGGAGACTTCATTGAAGAAGTGACATCTTAAGAAATAAATAGGAATTTAACTGACGGAAAAAAAGGGGAAAGGGAATTACTTACAAAGGGACATGAACTCAGACACCCTCAGAAGAATGTAGCAGAGGGAAATGTGAGAGCCTAGATCTACATGATAGACATCATCGTAACACAAAGATTTGGTTGGTTTCGTTTGACAAGGCTCAGGATGACTGCTTGGCTAAAGGCAGGTGCCCCAGCAAAAGGGAAAGTATGTAGTAATGATGAGAATAATAGTATAGCTCCTTTGATTTCCATTTTCTTTCCTCCTAATACAAAAGTTTCAGTGCAAAACACTGGAATTGTGGGTCATATCTGATTCTACTGTACTTGTCAGAGAAAGTATGCAAAAGGTAGTAGAAAGATCTGTCTCTGAAGACTTTTAAAATGAAAAAAAAACACACTTCTATTTCTGGTTAGGATGTAGAAAGTTGCAGGAGATCTTCATTCTCAGTCTTACAATGAGTACAAGTCTGATAAACTACAATATCATGGCCATTTAAAGCCTGGCAGAGAGCTGAAAATTGCACACATAAACTCTCTCTCTCTCTCTCTCTCTCTCTCTCTCTCTCTCTCTTTCTAACTTAACTAAATCTTATGAACAGACATTCCCTTCCTAGGAGAAGAATATCCCATGGCTGCTTTTATCATGGCAACCCCTAGCAACCCCAGAATGTTACCCCGTCAGAGAGTGGGGCAGGGAGAAGCCATGTGAACTGCACATAAACTTTAGCAGCCACGTGTGGGGCTGGCATGAGGGACTCAAGTTCCTAGGTGACATGATTACACACTGACCTGCACCCAGCTGCCATTTTCAAAAAGTATGAATCATGCTGCAAAACCACTCGGTAGAAACCTTGGCCTGCATGGCCATGATAACGTAAAACTGCTCCTAAAGATGGGGAGAGAGGCCAGGGCTATGCAATGGTAGGCATTGTGTAGTTTTGACAGATGTGGAAAATGATCTGTGACTAATTAATTTGTTTTTCTTCATAATCCCAAACCCTTGGTCTTGCTCTGGTTTAGACTATGAATGGATATAATCTGATCTAGTTTTTCCAATAAATGGGTATGGCAGAGAACATTCCTTAGGTAAGGAAGAGAACATTCAGGGGTTTTGCTGAATATCATGTCTATATCTGTTTCCAACTTATTTGGAGAAAGAAATCCTTTTAAGCCACACGCATCTCAAAAGTATTCTATGCTAGCTTCTTCCTTTCACTCCCTATGTCCTTATTTATAGCTTCTAGATATTGGCAGAAACTAACTCTTTCAGCTATTTTTCGCATGACATTGTCTAAATACTTTATTTTGAGGCCCTTTTTTTCACCCATCAACTTGTAGTTGTTTATAAAAATAAAGTTCCATCTACTTAAAGGCAACAAAGTATATAACTGAATCTTTAATTACAAAAACAACTGTTCTCATGTTTTTAGATGGACACCTTAGGCATTTTTCATGGACGCCAAAGTCCACTTCCAAGATGGCCATCTAGAAACTAAGTGTCTTTTGGTGGTTAGCATGGGTCACAGGTCACCTAGGGGAGTCACCCCATTGCATTGCTCAAGGTGGGTCATGGCTCTTACATAAAAATTTGCATTATCTTATTCAGTTATGATTATCCTATTGTAGTCTTTAAGAGTCAGGCCATGTTCGGATGTGAAGTTAGAACCTCACTTGAGGAGTGAGGTCATTTTTGATGTAACAAACAACAACAAAAAAAGACAGATAACAGAAGCCATGTGGGTGAGTCCTGGGTAGACATGAGTGAGGGTCCTCGCCAATGTCTCTTGAAGTTCTCTTCCTACCAGCACCACTAAAGGAGCTTTAAAATTTATATAGATTTTTAAATCCACATTCCGAGTCTGATTCAATTCATCTGAATATTTGAAAAATGACCAGACATTTCTGATACTTAGTCTGCTACTTATAAGTGCTCAGTAATTTTCCATTGCCTCGATGATTGAGTTCAAACTCCTTTACATGGTTCACCAGGTCTCCCATGATCTAAACTATGAAGCCTCTTGTGCCCTTCCAAGTTTCCTCTTTTTAAAAAAAAATATTTATCATTCTTTTAGTAACTTTGACCTGTTTATTGTTACGTGCACATATTTTGATGTTTTCAGCCTTATCACATTTACGCATGCTGTTCTTACTGCCTGTATCCTATTCTCTTTCCTTCCTAAACCTACAATAAATAATTTTTCACTGATTCTTTAAGACTGAACTTCTTCCAATGGGTATTAGGTTCCCTTCACCTATTGAACCATATTTCCGTGCATATTTCTTTCCCAGTACATATCACGCAATACTGGAGTTTTCTGTCTAGGTGCCTGTTTGGCACAAGATGGGGAGGTAAGTGAGGGCAAGGAGAGTGCCTTATTTACTTTGTGTACCAGTAATTTGGTGGTACCAACCCTGTTAGAACTCAATGAGTGTTTGTTGACTGAATAACTTGGAAGAACTTGGAGAGCTTAGGCTCATTTAGGTTGGATGGCTAAATATGCCTCTGCAACATGGAAACAGAGTAGGTAGCTAGAAGCACTTTTTCCTGAGGGTCACATGTTGATGAACTGAACCTCTGAGATCAGAGATAGCACTGTGTCTTGCCAATCAGAACACCTCATCTCATGCTTCTTACATCTTTATTTTTGTTCCCTGACTTTCACAAAATAATTTTTAAACATACTGACTGGTCCTAGTTTCTGCTCTGCCATGAGGAGTCAAGGGCAGGATCTATAATGAGAGCAGAAGGTTCAAATGACACTCTCTGCCCTCCCACGTGCCCCAACTGGAGGCTCTCCTTTTCCTGCTGGTCTTCAGGCAACTGATTTCTCATCTTATTTTTGTTTGTTTGTTTGTTTCCATTAAATAAGGCAACATGGCTCCACTAGACATTCATTTATTTACATTCATTCATTCAAAAACGATTGGTTGACTATCTAAAGTTTTATCCTCTTCTCAAAAAAGCCCTGAAACTACAAAAATTAATAAAAAGTCATCAGAAAATTCTTTCTCATCTACTAAACTACTAGTACACAACACACGCACACTAACTGGATCTGGCTGCAGGAGGTATCACTAAGCAATGACTTTCTTATCTGAGGCCCTGGTGCTTTCTGTTAGTGCACGAGAGTTCTGAGGCTGCATCCGACATCAATCTTGGCAAGCCTAGTACTCAGGAAAGAACACTAGCAGGTGAAGCAGGAAGTTGAGGCCCTTTTGCCTCTTCTGTTTTTGACATTTACTTTCCTCTTCTTACCACCAGATGGGTGGTGGTTCATTGGTTGATATATTTAGCAACTTGGAACAAAAATTACTGTGCTCCAGAGAGGAAGGAGTAAGTATAGATGGTATTTTTAAAAATTTATTATTATTATTAAAGAGGTTAGATTTTTTTTTCTATTTTGGTAGTTGGTATGCAAAGCAGCAACCTTAAAACCATGCAATGAATTATGAATCAGACTATGAGAATACAGAGTATATAGGTCTGGGACATGTTTCATTGTGGTCTGTTGCCATGAGTGGGATGTGAAGGAATTGACAGTAGCTTATACCTTTGTCCTCCTTGACAGAGGTGCTCTAGCTTAAACTTAAGGCTTGGGACTAGATGTCTTCTGGTACGGTATTTGTCTGGGGAGGTTGGAAGAAGCATAGACAGTGTTCACATCAAGGACAAGGGACATTAGAGCTTTGGCCCACTGACCAAAGAGTCATGGGATCGATTCCTGGTCAAAGGCACATACCTCAGTTGTAGGTTCAATCCCTGGCCCCTTTTGAGGCCCATGCAAGAGAGAACTACTTAATGAGTCTCTCTCATGTCAATCTCTCTTTCTCTCTCTCTCCCCCTCTCTCCTTCCCCCATTATACTCTCTCTAAAAAATCAATGAGAAAAATATCCTCAGGTAATGGAACAATGTGAGAGAATAGGATAATCAGGAAAACAATGTACAGAGGTATGAGAGGTGAATCAGGGTGCATCATTCAAATCAAAGGCTGTGGACTTCACTTCTCCCAATGGTGGGATAGCTGGTAGTGGCCAAATATACAATCAAGAATAACTAGAAAAGCACAAAAAATCTGAAGTTGTGGGAGAGCTTTCAAGGCAGATAAGACTTGGGGGGCTTGGGTTAAGAGGAAAGGGGAAGTTAATGATGTCAGCATGATATTCTGTTTCCCACTTTTCTAGTAGAGCATTTGCCTATTCATAAGCTGTGCAAGGTGAGGGTCTGAGAAGTTGGGCAAAGAAATGCCACGAGAGACAGAGATACAGCAGAGCCCTTGGAAATCCTATGGTATTAAAGAGACAAATAGGTCTGGCTCCATGAAGGCAGCCATGACTTAAGACATCAAGATTTTGGAGAGAAGGGAAAATGGCCAGGAAATCAAGGAAAAGTCATAGGATAAAAACTAAGAGGAGTTGTGGTAGCCTTCCAGTCCTGAGGGGACACTGATTGTAATCTAGGACCCAGGAAAGAAGAGGGTCTCTGTTAAATACCCCAGTCAGGACTCGGGGGCCTTTGGTTAAGAGGAAAGGGGACCCCTGGAGAGTGAGACTTTAGGACTGGAGGCATACAGAAATCGACAAAACTTTCAAAGTCTGAAATCTAGCCTCAGGGTTGCTAATTGAAATGAGATCATTTACTTTACCGTTTCCACCATTCTCCTCTCCTCGAATCTGCTTGGTCAGTCATATGCCATGCAGGTGACCCTCTGGGACTTCTGAACCAAGACAGAATTAGCATTGTGGCTCCCACGTGGGCGTTTTGGAGTGTTCTGTATTGGCATGCCCACTCTGTGAGAAGCCAGTTGCAATGAAGGAGTCCTACTACCTTGAGACCATCGTGTCTCAATGGGGATTTGAGGAATTCCAGGTACAGGTTGATTCTTGACCCAGAGACGGCAATGCGAGGTGTGCTTGGGAATCCTGAGAGGCCTGGTGTGAATGAATGCTAAGTCAGGTTTTTGGAAGGAAAAGAAGATTCACTGAAATTTTTCAAGGAGGGATGTGACAGAACTGGAGCTGTGCTTTATGACAATCCAGCAATTATTAGAGTGGTTTGGACAGCAGTTAGATGGAGGCAGACAGACCTGGTAGAAGGCCATTTTAATAATCCAAGCAAGAGTTAATAAGGGTCTGATTGAGGGTGACAGCAAACAGAATGGAGAGGAAGAGGCAGACAGAAGAGGAGTCTAGAGAAGTGACAGGTCTTGACAGCTGATTAGGAATGGGGGATGAAGAAGGACTCCCTAATCCTGACTGTGAGGCTTCATGCCTGAGTGACTGACAGTTGGTGAAGGTATTAACAGAATGAAAGAGCGGAGAGAGGGAAACTGCTTTGAGAGTAGAGTTGGGATTTAGGTTCTTGGTTGAATTTGGATTGCTCCTGACACCTTTATCTTTTGGGAGGCTCTATCCTTCTCCTTCATGGACACATTTCTCTGCCCTAGGGAAGCCCACACCTTCAAGTGTAAGCTGATGTATCAGGTGCTCAAGTGCTGTGGGTTGTATATGGAATTCCCTCAGTGGGCCCTTTTGGGCTATGGTGCAAGGTTCCATGAAGCCTGAGTATGTTTCTAATTTCTTCATTTGGCTCAATTGGTCTTCTGATGCAAAACCTAAAGAAGATAATGATTCCTTGAGCCAAAGGATGAGAATCAATTGCCTGGAGGGCAAGGCAGGAAGAAAGCAGCCTCCATTGCCAAGACATCTGTGGGAAGGACCTAGAGCTTCCCCACCACACCCCCTTGCCCCAGGGATGCTCTGCAGCCGAAAGCACAGGGCTATCAATCATCTTGGTTTCCTCTTGAGAATGCTTGTGGATAACTTTCTGAGCTCTCATGAAGTGTAATGTATCTACTCTAATGAGCAGCAAAATACTGTTTGTAATAAAATAGTGGCTCCTAGAATTCCTGGAGTAGCCCCGACTAAATGTACAGAAAGGCAAGACAAGGGAGGGGATGGTTTATATGCAGAAAAACCTCATTTGGAGTGAATAACTTATTCTCGAAAGTTCGAGGAAATTAATACTGTAGCCTCTTTTAATGCATAGTGAGAAACTCAATTTAAAGATGCCATGCTGCTTTTGTGTAAGGAAAAAAGTTGTTCGACAATGTGACTAACCATTTTCTCTATTACTTGTCTGGTAAGTTTTAAAGTGTCTTCAGATAAGAAATAGCACAGTAGACAGGAAAAACCATGGACATTGGTATGAGACAGAACTGGCCCATGTTCCATTGGGCCTCTGTAGTTGACATTATTGAATGCTTGTTTTACATACTTTTCACTTTTCTCCTTAACCAGTTAACTGCCACGATATATTGAATTTAATTAAAAAGGTCTGCCCCTTGCATCTATAGACAAGGTATACAAATGGTTAAGAGAACAGCCTTTTTGTGGTTCAGGAGTATATCTAATTAGCGGAAGATAATTTATCCCTCTTTGCTAAAGATTGGTTCATGAATGTGCATGTGAACCCAAATGAGGCCACTGAGAAATGAGGAGGCATCTGGGGGGTCTGCTGAGGGATGCTAGGAAAGTTCTTGCTCACCCTTAGGGACCACCTGTCTAAAGTGACTATCTGACTAGCACATGTGAAGTAAGGAGCCACCATCCCATGACTGTGAAAGGAGCTGCCTTTAGGGTGACACTGAAACATGAATGTCTGACAGAAGGAATCTGAGGTCTTGAGCACATTCTGGGGCATCTAGACAGAGTAACCCGAAATTATAGGCCACTTCTGAACTTGCAGTTCTGTGAGCCAGGCAATTTCCTAATTGTTTATAGCTGTTTGAATCATTACTGCTATCACTTGCCTTTGAAAGCAGCTTAACTGACACAGCCACTAACTGATTTAGGACCCAGGCAGATTGCTTCTCCGAGTTAGCCTCAGTATCCATAGCTATGAAAGGAAAAGCAGTAGAAAAGGAATGGAGAATTTTGAAAAAGATGACAATCTACCCGTTTAGCTGTGCTGCTTGGGGGTCACCAAAGTTGACGTCTCTCGTTTTGCCTTTCCATGGATGGCCATGGACTCTTGATTCTTCCAAATAGGTTGAGAGGCTTCTAGTTGGACAAGACCCAGTGACATGACTCTGCAATTGGCCGCTTTTGCAACAGAGATGAGAAGCAGCTGCATCTTTTTATGCTCTTGATTCCTAAATGGCCCTGGGTCTGATTTTAATGGATGTCAGACAAATTCTGCTGCTGGAGGATTAGTTAGTGCCTTTGCCCCAGTGACCTTTTGTGCAAAACATCATCTGAGCCTCAAAAAGGACAAAGATCGAGGAGTCCATTGAGTTTAGAGACTTGCTTGTGTGACTATTTTCTGCTGGCTGTTAATAAATGCTTGTATTGCTGGATGTGGTCTGAGACTTGGATTCATCAAAATCTGGGTGTCAGCTGCCTCTTGCTCAATTTATTCTTGGCTTCATTCAATAAATAATTATTAAACACCTACTGTGTGCCAGAAACTTGTTAGGGGTTATATTAGTTTGTTAGGGATGCCATAACAAAATCCCATAGACTGGGTGGCTCAAACAATACTCTGAGATTGGTTGGTTGTCAAGGTTGATTTCTCCTGAGGCCTCTCTGTTTGACTTCTAGATGGTCATCTTCTGTCTTCACATGGTCTTTCCTTTGTATGCATGTCTTGTCCAAATTCCCTTTTCTTAGAAGAATGCCAGTTACTTGGATTAGGGCCTACTCTAAAGGCCTAATTTTAATTGCATTACCTCTTAAAGACCTTATCTCCAAATATGTTTACATTATACTGGAGGTTAGGGCTTCAACATATGAGATGAGTAGGTGGGGGGTGGGTAAGAGATGAGTCAATTCAGTCCATAGCAGGTCTACAGCCAGGCACAAGAAAGACAAATCCTGAATTTGAATGTGAGCTCTTTGCTCATGATGCTCTCTAGCTTTGTTTCCTCAGTGACCTGATGGACTGAAGGTTAGCAAAGAGATTTTCAGCAGCAAAGGAATTCTTCTAGATGGGGTTTCAAATCCTTCCTCTTCTTTGCAAGAAATTCTGATCCTTTCCAAAAACAGTACATCCTATTACTGTTTTTTGCTGATTCTATGCAAAGTGATAAATTTAGCCTAAGTCTTTCCGAGTTGTAGGTAAAACACATTTAGAATTACAGAAGAAGAACTAGCAAGCTGTCTGCAGAAATGTATTCAGTGGCGAGATGACTGTCATCCATGGAGATCATGTTCAGCTGTAGCTATTATCTGATTGTGGATCACCTTCATTAAACATTTGTCCTACTACAGGCTTGTGCTAAATGTGTTATGTAGCTCATTGGTTCACAGAAAATTGTCTTAATATCCTAATTCCCATTTTTCAGATGAGAAAATTGATCATCAAAAAGTGAGGTCACCTGCCTGGAGCACTTCGAGGAAAAGGTGGCATTGATTTCTATTGAGGGAGGCATGGAATGGTAGTGGGTGCAGCTTTGCTGAACTTTAAATCCTATAACTCTAAAGCTGGAAGGGACTGATGAGATCATCCAGTCCTTGCTCAAGGACATTCCTTGGGTGGGTTAAAAAGATAGAATTATAATTCGGGTTTTCTGATTTTAAATCTGGTATTTTTTAATCTCTCCCATGAGATCCCTTACTCTCTTCATTTACTGTTTAAGAATAATTACGGTAACAAAAACCATAATGTTATTTTTAGAGTGCCTTTTAGTTCTCACAATGTTTTCACCTACTTAACTTGGAAACAAAACAATGGGCTTTAATGGACTAAACAGGAAGTACCTGAGCTCTTCCAGGCAAAGGGGAATTTAAACATAATGAACGGGAAATGTCCTAGTAGCCATGTTTCTGCCAGTGTGGGTTGTTTTTAGCCTGGATCCCTATTGCTAAGATTGACTATAACTCTTGGTCATCACCCTGAGGCAGAGAACAAAGTGTTCAGAATCAGGACACAAAGGACCCTGTTCAAAGAGCAGAACTGCAGCATGGAGGAAAATCAAAGAGAAGTGATTTCCGGGGAAAGCCAGAAGTTAATAGATCAGTAAGATTTCTTGGTGGTGAGCAACAGAATCCTATGCTGGCTAAAATAGGGAGGGAAATAAAAAGAAAAGCATTGCTCTGCTGTAAGGTACTTCTAGGGATGGAAAGGAAGGTGGGAGAAAGCAGACTTAGCTACCAGGCAACTCCGGATTGTTTCACAAATGGGAATGAATGAACATGGGCCTTACCGTTAGCCATGGTTTTATTTCCTTCAAGAATTAAAATCCCAGAAGAGAACATCCAATTGGCCAAGCTCAGGTTATGTGCCTGCCCTTGACTGTATGCTGTGGTTAATAAAAGTACTTGTAGAGGTGGCCTTCAAGGATGGTTTCGACTGTGCTAGCAGGAGAGCAGTCACCTGGTTTTACTATCCTTCCCATCAAGAGCACAGAATGATCGCAGGACCCCTTTGTTGACAGAAGAATGGCCAGACCTGTAGGGAATTATTATAAAAGTTTATTGGAGCCACTGATGACATATGCCGGGGAACAAGATCTCAAATGCTCCTGAGAATAAGTTTTCCATCTTCTTTTATGCCTTTGAAATTAAGGAGGGACAGTAAATAAGACTACCTGGAGGTGGGAAAAAGCAAGATGGGCATTGGATTAAAGTATAGTTAACAGATTATGCGCTTTCTTGAGGATAGTTAAGGTTTACTTCAAAAGTGTGTTACCCTAGATGCCCAGAAACCATGAACAGGGCTTGCTTAAGCCTAAGATAAACTTTTTTCTAAAGAAGTTATATGCCTGGGGTGTGACTACCCACCATGACCTGCCCAGTTAGGAATGTATGATCAGATCACCCTGTGAGGTTACTTTTCATAGAGCCCACACCCTTCAAACCCGCAACCGGTTTAGCATATGGGAAGACACTCAACCAACTGAGCCACCTGGCCAAGCAAAGACAGATAGATTTTTATATCTGCTTTTTTATTGACTTAGTTCGATATTTTATTTGGGTTAAATTATATGAAGAAAAGCTGGCCTGACATAGATGTGTAGTAGGAAAAGGGAGGAGTGTTTTAATAGCCTTTCAGTTAATTGTGGAGATTCTTCTTTGATACTATATCAAAACTAAACAAGAAGTAGTTTCTTAAACTCAAAGTCTGTTTTCATGCTTAGATATTTTAAATCCATCAGTACCTCTTATACTCTGAATGGGTCTTTCACCCAGGCGTGATTTTTTACTTTCATGCATTGGTCATTTGGAAATATTGTTTTGCTGAGTTATGCAGCGCTCCCGATGTTCACACACTTCATCGACCATATATAAAATCATAGTGATCAATGTCACTACCAATCTCTCAGAAAACTAGTTAAGCATCGGGGCACTGTCAAGCTCATGATGGTGGATACTAGTTTTCTAATATTTTCTTTCATATGAAATCTCATTAGTAGCAAACATATATTAGCAAAAAAGATTGTCAGTGGTTTTCCTTGAAGTGACAGTCATATTTTATGCATTTGGGAGAAAGTTTCGGCCTCATACTCAGGTCTGAATAACCATGGTTTTCTGTAAGTCATTCTCTCTAGTTAAAACAAAATTCTGAAAAAAAAAAAAAGTTACTCCGGCTCACACTCAAGCAATTACACAAGTGCTTTTTCTCAAGACAACTTACGTATTTCTGTGGAGCACGAAGCTTTTCTCCACAGATTAAAATGACAGGTACCCAGGGGGTGGGACTTAATAAATTAATAATTTATTTTTTATTGAGGTAAAATTGGCATTTAACATTATATATATGTTTCAGGTATACAACATTATATAATAACTCTTATTGTTTCATCACTGAGATTTTAAAATAAAACTGGCTTTAATCCATCAGCTTAATCCAATGTTTTATGTGGTGGTGAAGAGTGTAACACATTGGCTACTAGTACCACTTGGTGGCACTGCCTGAATCTGTGTGAAAGGACCAGTGATTGGACTCACTATTGGGTTTGGTTTTTTGTTGTTGTTGTTTATATTTTTTGTTTCTGGCTTTTTATTTGGTAATACTTAAAATTTTTCAAAAATTAATAATACAGAGAATACCCATATACTCTTTATTTTGATTCACCATTTTTACTCCATTTACTCTCTCTCATTTTTGTTTGCTGAATCATTTGGGGTTAAGTTCCATATATCATTACCATTTAGCCCTCAATATTTCAGTGTGTAGTTCTAAGCGGGATGTTCTCTTCAATAGCCACAATGCAATTATCAACTTTATAAGTTACATTGGTACAACATTTTTATTGCCCAGATTCAAGTTTTGGCAGTTGACCTAATGAGGTCATTTATATGTACAAGATCCATTGTGGAGTCAGATGTTACATTTATTTCTCTTGTCTGTTTAGCCTCCTTAATTTGAAATGTATTTCCACAACCCTTTTTCGTTCTTTTAAGACACTGACATTTTTGAGAGTAAAAAGGCCACACTCTTTGCAATATTGTGATTTGTAAAAAATGCATATTTGGTCATTTGAATAACCAAAATATATTTTTCACATATATGTTAGGTCTTCATCCACAATTCCTGGCTCATTGCTCCTGAAATCCTTGGAATTGTCCTTGTGTTGAGACTGAGAAAATCGTCTTTTGTTATGGTAATGAGCGACTTTGGAAGCACCTATTAAGGGGGGCCATTATCTGGAGAACCAACCATGTGATTCTAGGGTTGAAACTTTCAGTCCCACCATACCCCCTGACCTCCAGAGAGGAGAGAGGGGCTAGAGATTGAACAAACTCCAAAGGCCAGCGATTTAACCTGCCATGCCTATGTAATGAATCTTCTTTAAAAACCCTAGAGCAGTGGTTCTCAACCTTCCTAATGCCGCGACCCTTTAATACAGTTCCTCATGTTGTGGTGACCCCCAATTTCATTGTTACAAATTGAACATAATTAAAGCATAGTGACTAATCACAAAAACAATATGTAATTATATATGTGTTTTCCGATGGTCTTAGGCAACCCCTGTGAAAGGGTCATTCGACCCCCAAAGGGGTCGCGACCTACAGGTTGAGAACCGCTGCCCTAGAGGATGGGGTTAGGAGAGCTTGCAGGTTGGTGAATATGTGGAGATACTGGGGGACATGCTCAGCTGGAGAGGACTTGAAGCTCCGTGCCCCTTCCCACATACCTTGCCCCATGCATTTCTTCTTGGTGTACCAGACGACACTCCAAACAACTGAGCCACACCGACCAAGGAGAATTCTTATTTTTTCAGTTATTTATAATATATTCCTATACTTAATTATTTTGGTGCTAAAATTGTCCCAGATCTGGCCAGTGGGAGCCCTCCAAACTGCCTCCTGTGTCCTTGTGACATGTTACAA
The DNA here is from genome assembly GCF_000412655.1 of Myotis brandtii. Lineage (NCBI taxonomy): Eukaryota > Metazoa > Chordata > Mammalia > Chiroptera > Vespertilionidae > Myotis > Myotis brandtii. Next base: position 316,159 of record NW_005371843.1, on the reverse strand, counting down.
TCACTTTTTCTTTCCTGAGCCCTTTCTTACTTTCTGGTATAGGTTGCTGCCAGTTCATCTTGTACCTACTTTGCCTCAGTCCTTGACGCAGCTATTTCTTCAAGGGGGCTGATTCCTAAGTTCATTATATGGTAAGGTGTTCATAATTTACCTTGTATAATGTGTGTTACATGAGCTTAATTGAGGAACTAAAAGTCCTTACTTAGTAGCTGGGAGATCTTGATCACTTAGCTCAGCGGTTCTCAACCTGTGGGTCTCGACCCCTTTGGGGGTCGAACGACCCTTTCACAGGGGTCGCCTAAGACCATTGGAAAACACATATATAATTACATATTGTTTTTGTGATTAATCACTATGCTTTAATTATGTTCAATTTGTAACAATGAAAATACACCCTGCATATCAGATATTTACATTATGATTCATAACAGTAGCAAAATTACAGTTATGAAGTAGCAACAAAAGTAATTTTATGGTTGGGGGTCACCACAACATGAGGAACTGTATTAAAGGGTCGCGGCATTAGGAAGGTTGAGAACCACTGGCGTAGCTCCTCCCCTTCACTCTTTTCCTTTTTTCTTTTCTTCTCCCCTCCTCTTCTGTCTCCCCTCCTCTCCTCCAAGAGTCCTCACATTCTTTCTTTTTTCTCCACCCACAGCACTTTGATTTTTTAAACAAACAAACAAAAAACCACAAAAAACTAAAAATCAAAAAACACATGAATGTTGAAGTTGAGCTAGCCTGGGTTTGAACCCACTTACTGGTTACTTGACTTTGAGCATGTTATATTTTCTCTCCCAGCCTCACTTCCTCCATCTGTACCTTGACACCAATACAGGCATACCTTGTTTTATTGCACTTTGCTTTATATGCTCTTCACAGATTTCGCGTTCTTTTTACAAACTGAAGGCAAGACCCTCCACCAGCAAAAAATATTACAACTCACTTTATTGCAGTGATGCCAGGCACTACACAGTCACTGAGATGATTAGATGAATGACAGCACAAGCATTCGGCACATTGTTAAGGTCATAGAAGATCCTTCTATTAATCTACCTTAATTTCTTTAATCACAGTCAGCATTTGCTCCTGTGCTCACTCCAAAGCTCCTTGGCCTCTGTCCTTAGATTATCCCATTTCCCAGATGCTGTTTTATTCCCCTTGTGCTTTGCTCTGCCAGTGCCCCCAGCAGACCTACAACTTCCAGATGCTGAGAGAAAAGCCCTTGATTCAGGCTGAATGCACAGATGATATTCACGAAAATGCAGATGGCACATTAGGTACCTGTGGGAAGCTTGTGTGTTGGATTGGAAACAGGCAAAAACAAAATCTTTTGGCAAAAACAGGCTCCTGGTAGAGGGTGGGCAGGAAGGAGCAGAGGCAAACGGGGGCTGACTGGTATTGCCGTATTTTTCTTCTGGAGCCCAAATCTCCTGCTACGGCTCAGGTACAAATGGAAGACATGCCCCCCCTTCCCACCCACCCCGGGAGACGGGGGTGATTTATCTGAAGGATAGGATGAGAAGAGCTGGGATGCAGGGAGACAATATCTTGCAGAATAGAGTTGAAATCCACAGGGTGTTTAATTACCCATCTTTGTGTCAGATGGTTAAATGAGCCTGATCGGGGAATGAGTGCATGAAATCGGTGGAGTTGGGGGGCGGGGGGCAGATTGAATGCACCACTATAACTGTGACCTTTCCAGCCAAACATGGGCAGAGGCTGAGCCCAGGGATGTGATAGGACACAACACATATCTCAACATTTCTGAAGAACAAAACCTGGTCAAGTAGGAAAGTGTGTTCACAAAGACCATTGCAATGACCCCAAGGTAGGAATTATGACTCCTCCGTAGAGAGCAAGAGCTATTTTTGTTCGTCCAAGGATATTCTTTGACAGGGAATTTTATATTTCTATACAAATCTTTTCCCTTTTGGCACCGGTTTCTATTTTCAAAACCTTCATCTAAGTGTTCATGTAGACTCACAGATTGTTAGTGCTAAAGAGATCCTTAGAGATCACTTACTTCCACCCTGTTATTTGTTTCTTTTTCTTTTCTTTCTTTCTTTTTTTTTTTTTGCTAAGATTACTAAAGCCCAGAGAAGTCTAATAAATTCCCCAGAGTCACACAGCTTGTTTGGCATGGGGCCAAGGCTAAATCTTGGCTGCCTGACTCCTAGTCCAGAGCTGTTTCCCAGTCTCTCTTTCCTTTATATCTTCTCAAAAATTAAAGATCCTGCACTTTCTTTGGTCAAACACTACTCATGAAAAAATTTAATAGATGCCACCAGCCAATTCTACATCCACATTTTTGCTTTAAGTGAAGTCATTTCCCCCTTCAGGGAAGTTCCTAATAATCTGAAAGACAGGAATACTCTTTCAATACAGGTTATATAGTTCAGCAGAAACTGGTTTAAGGTTGTTTATACATTCATTCGACAGATATTAATCACTTGCTATGTGCCAGTTACTGTGTTAATCACCATGGTTCCAGTAATGAGACCAGAGAAACTTCACACACACATATATACAATAGAAAAGACCTGGCATTCAGAGTCGACCATACGTTTAATACATTGTGGGGGAATAAAAGGAATGTGTTCTATGAGGGCTGGGAGGTGGATATTTTTGCTATGAATTAGTCAGATATTATAATGTCATATGGCTTATAAAAACCACAGAAGAATCAAAAAAAGATCGTAGCAATTTTTAAAAATTACTTCCATCCTCCTATAAGACCAAAAATAAATAGGAAGGAGGTATTTAAATTAGAATTTAAAACCTAAAGATGACTTGGAACTAACTTAAATACAGGGAAATGTTAACTGGTTATGCTCTGTCTTTATAGAGAACTTTGCAAAAGGAAATGAGCTTACCGTACAGTGGAAGAGATTGTGTTTGCACACATCTCTCAAGTGTTAAGGTAAGAAATCTGGGCTTTGGGGTCAGGGCAGAACCTTTAGAGAAAAGGAGAAGGTTTCTTGTTGGTTAGTTCTCGCCTGCCAAGTTCTTGGTCAGAAACTGTTATGGTGATATTTTTATTCTTTTTCCCAAGCGTAGGCATCCATGGAATCCCTGTGTATTTGCAGCCCCCGAGTTCCTGCTCTACCCCTCTGGGCCTGTCCATAGGCACCAAATCCTATCAAACTTCCCCTAATGAGAGCTGGACCTTCCCCACCGGCCCCCCACCCCCATCGCCCCAGGTCTCAGGCCCATGAGGCTGTGTGGTGGCCACGCCTAAGCATGTTGGCCTAGCACAGGTGCTTAGGGGCTGGTCCTCAGACTGTGGTTCTGGACTCAGCAGGATCAGCATCATCCCCCACCTACTGAATCAGAATCTGCAGTTTAACTTCCATATTGTGCAGAGTATATGTTTGAGAGGCTTTGTTCTAGGACACTGGCCGCCAAGTCAGACAGACTTGACTTCCAAGTTTTGTTCTGCGATTCCCTAACCCTGTGACCATGGCTAAGCCACATACTCTATCTGAGATTCAATTTTCACATCTATAAAATGGGTACAGGAGTTCTTACTTCTTAGGCCTGGATGTTGATAGTATTATTGTGATTATAGTTATTCAGTGGAGGTTATTGTCACCATCCAAAGATGGGACATCTTACTCTTCTCCTGTAAAGTCATAGCCAAGAGCCCCACAGGCTCATGTTGCTTTCCAGGGCTCAGTTCTCCCTCCTTCACCTACTCAGATGAAAAGGCAGAGAGAGAACTTGAAACTTGAGAAA
>NW_005371843.1:290986-312355 GCF_000412655.1 Myotis brandtii | reverse complement strand
ACCCCCCTCCCCAGAACCCTCACAGGTTGGCCAGCCCTAACTATTCCTCAGAGCAAAATGCTGATTTACACCTGACTGGTCAATGTGGCATTCATCGAATCAGCACAAGTTCTGCAAATGTGTGCTAAACAGAATTTTAAACGAGTTTCCATAATGCAAGTACATATAATGGATGGCTTTTAATTTACTTGATAATGTAGACATACCGTTTGAGATGAGGAACGAGGCAGACAGAGTCACTCAATCCTAATGTAACTATTTTTCTTTATGAAAATAAGGTCAGGGCTCCGAATATAAAACAGTCTTGAGGAATTAAAGCTAAAAACAGGGAGGGGAGGGGAGGGGAGTGAGTTCACTAGAAACCACCCAGCCTGGTGCTGGTTCTAGTATCGGCTGAGCTATGGGAACGCCAATCACACTCGTCCCCCCTTCTCTGCAGGTTCTCTTTCTGCGGTTTCAGTACCCCCGCATCAACCATGGTCCAAAAATATTAAATGGAAAATTCCAGAAATAAGCAATTCCTGAGTTTTTACTTGCGCCGTTCTGAGGAGCATGATGAAATCTCGCGATGTCTCCTCCGCCCCGCCCGGCGTCCGCACGCTGTTCACGCGCCTCACGGTCATCAGATCCACCGTGCAGGTAGCGTGGTGCTTGTGTACCGGTCCCCCTTATTTTACTTAATAACGGCCCCAAAGTGCAAGAGTAGTGACGCTGGCCATTCCGATAGCCAACAAGAAACTTCCTTTAACTGAAAGTTCTCGACTTAATAAGGAAAGAAAAACAACGTGTGCTGAAGTGGCTGAGATCTGTGGTAAGAACGAATCTCCTATTTATAAATTGCTCAATTCATAAGTTAAACTTTATCATAGGTCTGAATGAGTAGAAAAAAAACATAGTATATGTAGTGTTCAGTATTACCCAGGTTCAGGCCTCCACTGGGGGGTCTAGGAATGTCTTCTCTGTGGATAATGAAGTTTCTGTACTAAAAGCCAAAGCAAGGTGTCTCCAGGGCCCCAGCCCTGCTGGGTTACAGGGGTGGGCAAACTTTTTGACTCGAGGGCCACAATGGGTTCTTAAACTGGACCGGAGGGCCGGAACAAAAGCATGGATGGAGTGTTTGTGTGAACTAATATAAATTCAAAGTAAACATCATTACATAAAAGGGTGCGGTCTTATTTTTTTTTTTAAGTTTTATTCATTTCAAACGGGCTGGATCCGGCCCGCGGGCCGTAGTTTGCCCACGGCTGGTTAGAATGACATCCATACTGGGCCAAGTTCATTCTTTCAGAGTCTTGGACCCTTTAGTAGCTGTTAGATAGGGACAATTGTCCACCTCCTGCCTATCTCACGACATTGTAAAGAGAACAAAGCATGTTGCTCTTGTGCAAATGCTTTGTTCGTTTATATCTTCCTCTGTCTCAGGGGTGGGCAAACTTTTTGACTCGAGGGCCACAATGGGTTCTTAAACTGGACCGGAGGGCCGGAACAAAAGCATGGATGGAGTGTTTGTGTGAACTAATATAAATTCAAAGTAAACATCATTACATAAAAGGGTACGGTCTTATTTTTTTTCTTAAGTTTTATTCATTTCAAACGGGCTGGATACGGCTGGTTAGAATGACATCCATACGGGGCCAAGTTCATTCTTTCAGAGTTTTGGACCCTTTAGTAGCTGTTAGATAGGGACAATTGTCCACCTCCTGCCTATCTCACGACATTGTAAAGAGAACAAAGCATGTTGCTCTTGTGCAAATGCTTTGTTCAACATTATGGCAGACAAGGAAGATGGCATACTCCATAGAAAGAACACCACCCTGGAAGGCAAAAAAACACACAAAGAAACTAGTTTCTGACATGGTTTCCTATTTATTAACTGCCCACCTTCAGCACTTTGGAACCAGGCAGATAGGCTTGGGCAAAAATCCCAAAGCTGTGCAGACTCAGGCAGCTCTCTTTCGCTCTCTGACACTGTTTTCTTATTTGTAAAATGTGTTGAACTAAACCCTAGGGAGTACAGACATACCTCGGAGATATTGCAGGTTTGATTCCAGGCCACTGCAATAAAGCGAGTATGGCAATCAAGTGAGTAGTAACCCTTTTGCTGATGGTGGGTCTGGCCTTCAAGCTGTAAAAAAATGCAACATCTGTAGAACACAATAACCCCAAACGGGAGATATGCTTATATTTAGCACATCTGACACGTGGTAATTCCTCAACAAATCTTCTTAGCCCCACCTTTCTGATGATTGGGATATTAGGAAACTTTAAAGCCCTGTCCTGCTGTGTGATATTCCTGGGTGCTAAATTCAAACTGGCGAAGCCATATTACCCCTATAGCTCCTCCCCCTCCTCCCGTCCACTGGCCCCCAAGTTCCCAGTAGTTTTCTGGTTCTGTTGCTGGCTGGGCTAGTTGTTCGGGGTTATTTGCTAACTACTCCTTCCAGTGGTATTAACTTGCAACTATAGGGGCTTATGCTTGATTTGAGAGATTTTGAAATTAAAAGAGCTTTCCAACGGCAAAGGAGCAACAGGTGGGGGGAGTTACTATTCAGAGACACCTGGCCCTACTGGGCATACCTTCAAAACAGCTCAGGCAACTCTTGAGGCCCACTTGATACGAGGTATTAAACACATATTTGGCTGGAAATACAAGTATATCTTAATATTTCTGCTCAGCCTTAATGATTGTGTGATTTTGATAATGACCCCAATCCTGCCATCTATTTTATTCTGCATAGTTCTCAGCATTACATCTCTATTTAGTAGATACAAATCATGGTGGCAGCACAGTTCATTATTTAATCAGCAGCTGTGTATGTGGTTCCCCAGCTTCTTCTAACATCAGATACCACCCCACTGTAGCCAGCTTTGTAGACCCAGGACCTAGGCTGACCCCATTGCCAAAGCTTCCCCGTGTCACAGTGAATGGGTTAAGAGGCGTTTGACTGACTCAGGCAGGTTAATATTGTCCTTTATATTTTTTCAACCGATTGGAGAACACAATGAAAAATGTGAGGCCAGAATGTTCTACAGCTCAGTATCACTGTCAGCACACAGCTACAGAAACAAGACAGATGGATAGCCATACAAATCACTGCAATGATGCTCTAGCCAGATTCATTCCTGCTCTTTCCAAAGTCATGTCGCTTATAAACAAAAGTCTTCATTGTGCAATCTGATACAAACGTTCATAGGACATCATTTCTCGTGGAGCAAAAGTAACAGAGGTGATATTAGAAGGGGGAGTAAAGTGAGGGGTGGTGATTAGGTAGAAACTGGTGGGTACAAATTACTCTTTCAAGAGTGTTGGTGGGGAGAGGAAAGAAAGATCAAAACATAATAGGTGTGATATTGTGATATAGTAAATTTATACAGTTGACCCTTAAACAACTCAGCTGTTAGAGGTGCCAATCTCCACCCCCCTGCATGCAGTCAAAAATCTGCATATAACTTTTGACAACCCCCCTCTCCCCCAAAAAACCACACAAAACTTAACTGCCTAGTGTTGAGAGGAAGCCTTACGGATAACATAGTCAATTAACACATATTTTGTGTTATATGTGATATATGCTGTATTCTTACAATATAAGCTAAGGTGGATAAAAGAAAATGTTATTAAGAAAATCACAAGGAAGAGAAAATACATTTACAGTATTTATTGAAAAAAATCCACTTATAAGTGGACCTGTGCAGCTCAAATACATGTTGTCCAAAGCTCAACTGTATTTGGTCTTTCTCCCCAGTTCCTGGCACAGAACTTCTAAAATTATTGGAATTTCCTGAGTGATTGGATTGAGAAGAGGTCTTTTGATATTCTTAATAATTCTTAGTAAGCCCTTTTATCCATAACTGAGTATATGCAAATGAGGTGACTCTGGTGTGGGCCCCTATGGTGCTTCAGGTTGGGGGCTGGTTATCAGAGAAACCAGCCATATGACTGGCACATTTAGCCCCATCCTCTGACTTCTGGAGATTGAATTAATTACCAGTGGCCCATGATTTAACTAACATGCCTGCGAAATGGAACCTCCTTGAAAACTCTAAACAAAGGGACTCTGAGAGCTTCAGGGTTGGTGAACGCACCCACGTGCTGGGAGGGTGGCACAGCTCAAGCTCCATGGAAACAAAGCCCCTGCTCTTGAGACCTTGTAGCTCCTCATCTGGCTGTTCATGTGTATCATTTATGGTAACTTTTAGAATAAACCAGTCCTAATAAGGGCTCCTCTGAGTTCTGTGAGCTGTTCTAGCATATTGCTGAGCCCGAGGAGGGGCTATGGGATCCCCTGAATTATAGCTGGTTAGTCACAAATACAGGATTCCTAGACTTGCAATTGTCCCCTGACGTGTGGGCAGTCCTTGTGGGACAGAACCCTTTTCTTAACTTGTGGGTGTCTAACTACCTCCAGGAAGTTAGAGTCAAAGCTGAATGGAATCATTGGACATCCAGTTGGTGAACTGAGAATTGGTTTTTGGTGTGGGAAAAAAAACCTACGTGTTTTGTGTTAGAAGTGTTCTGGTGTTGAAAAAAACAGCAAATCTTATTAGTGGGGTAGCAGGCTCATGAGAAACTATGTTTTTCAAGCTAGAGTGGGACTTTAACTGCCTGAATTATCTCTCTTCTCTTTAAGAGAGGGAGGGGATATACCGGTGGAGCAGTGTCTCAGAAAAAACGGAGGAGAGCCAGAAGAGGTAGTAGCATTGATCAATAAGGAAGACATTTCTCTGAGAGCACAGGAGAGGAAGAGAAGGTGATATAGAGAAAGCCTGAGAGCTGAGAGAGCTTATGCTAGAATGGTCACAGTTTTCTCATTGCAAGAGAAGATTTGAGAGTTTAAATTGCTGTTTGGACTGAGATGGGCCCATTTGAAGCTGGGACTATCCTCCCATCACCTCTGGAAGTACCCAAGAGCCAAGGAAAAGCAAGAGAAGATTTGAGAGTTTAAATTGCTGTTTGGACCGAGATGGGCCCATTTCGAGATGGGCCCATTTCGAGCTGGGGCTATCCACCCATCACCTCCAGAAGTACCCAAGAGCCAAGGGAAGGAGAGGGTGGTGGAAGCTGTAGACTTCAGGAATGACAAGGCCTTGGGGATTGATGTTCACGTTGTAATTGATGTGTTGGCATTGATTGTCATATTTCAACCTCCCTCCCATGGCAAGGGCGTGTGTTGAAGCTGTGTGAGTATGTGTGTGGGAGTAGGTAGGAGCACATGGTTAGGAGGAGAACACAGGTTCTGCTGAGTCACTGATCTGGACAAAGCAGAGGGTATCAATGGGCTGTTTGCTCACGTATTCTTCCCTTCATCTCCTAGTCAACTGCTGTTTCCCAAGGGGGAATTTTCTGATACACTGGTCCCACTGGAATTTCAGAGGGTGATTGTCCTGCATTGCCATGGCTCTTCATTATTCTCTGGTCCCCAAGATATCAGACTCATATGAAGCCTTAAGGGAGTGTCACCTGCTTTAAGAATATTTAGTATATACTCATTATTTGCCAATTTAGCTTTTTGTTTTTGTTCTGGCTTCATATATCTAGTTGAGACAGTATAAAATGTAGAGGTTAAGGGCTCTGATTGTGAAGTTAAGTGGACAGGGGTTTAAATCTCATGGCTTTGATTACCTTGCATGACCTTTACAAAGTTATTTAACCTCTTTAATATTCTATTTTTAATCTGTAAAATGAGATAATACAAATGCCTATTTAATATTCATAACAATATGAATATTAAATAATAGGACACATGTAAAATTCTTAGAATGTATCCTGATGCACAATATGTACTCATGTAGCCAAACTCAATCAGGTAGCTGGTGAGAGAATCCAGTGCTCCTTATTCCTTCTTACATAATAAAGATTTGGGATTTTGCTTGTTGTTTGTTTTTTAACCTGTTTCCTAAGTACTTTGGGCATTTCTTTATACAATTAAGCAGGGCGGTCAATCGAAAACTTCCTTTATTAACTTTATTTTTAATTCAGTGACTTGTTGAAAGGTAAAGCACTTGGTCTTTCAGGTCAGTACATATTATATGCAAAATCTAACCCATTGGTAGTCACCACCTAGGGCAGTGGTTCTCAACCTGTGGGTTGCGACCCCTTTGGCGGTCGAACGACCCTTTCACAGGGGTCGCCTAAGACCGTCCTGCATATCAGATATTTACATGACGTAGCAACTTCACATCTTCCATCCAGCACCTGGATAGGCTGGGGCAGTGGTCGGCAAACTCATTAGTCGACAGAGCCAAATATCAACAGTACAACGATTGAAATTTCTTTTGAGAGCCAAATTTTTTAGACTTAAACTATATAGGTAGGTACATTGTTATTAACTTAATTAGGGTACTCCTAAGGCTTAGGAAGAGCCACACTCAAGGGGCCAAAGAGCCGCATGTGGCTCGCGAGCCGCAGTTTGCTGACCACTGACCTAGGGCATTGTAATAAGGATATTCTAGATCAAATTGATTAATGATGTCTTCCATGGCCATGGTTAGGGTAGTGACTTCATCTGTTCCCTGAATGTTCTGAGTCTGCATAGACCCCGAGGTCAAGGGTCACAGGTGCAAGTCGTGGGTCAAGGAATGTTACATAACCTCCAGAGTTGCCAGTGCTTATGGAGAAGGTACCTGCTAATTTAAAGAGGCTAGAGAAGCGTCTGTCATTAAGCCCAAGGTCATGGTACACTGGATAGCTATGGTGAGAAAAAAATACTGCAGTTTGCAGTCTTGTACTTGGAGTATGCATGTGTAAATCTGGAGCCTCTAGAACTGACAGGTTTAATCGTCAAACTGTGTGCTTGTACCATCTCAGGGAAACTGTTTGCAAAGTTCTAAAAAAATGTGCCAATCAACTGGTTGCTGATGTCAGAGCTTGCATGATTTCTGCTTCTCCTCAGTTCCTCCCTACAGCTGCGTCTCCTTGACTCCCAGCTGCAGCTCAGCTGGTGCCACCCCATTCCCTGAGCCGAATCCTTCTTGCTGCCAACAGGGCTTCCAGGTAATCTGGCAGCACCCACCCTGGTATCTCAGCCAGCTCTTCTCTGAGTCTGGTCTTGCCACCTTGAGCCTTGAGAGCTGGGGTCTACCTTTCTGATGGCCCTGAATGCATTTTTATTGTCACCTTGCTTGTCCAGATTTTCCAAATAATTTTTTGTTAGATTCTACGTACTCACCTAGAAAGAGTCAGGATGTCCTGTTCTTTCCTCCACGTGTCAAAGACTTTCTTAGATTATGGGCTACATCTAAATAATGAGGCTTTTCACTTCCACATGTTGGTATAGACGACAGTGGAGATAATGTGGGCTTTGAAATAAGGCAGATTTAGGTTCCAGTTTCATCTGGGCTTTTTCTTATCTACGTGGCATTGGACATGTGGGTCATTTTTCTCATCTATAAAGTGGGAATGTTAATAATAACATGGCAGTGTGTTATATCCTGAAGGAAAATAGACAAATAGATTGGAGGACCTAGCACAAAGTAGCTGCAAACACATGAACAACAATGACACGATAATATTAACAGTGCTATTATTTTTTGAGCATTTATCATGTATCCAAGTGTTCCCCATAACAAAATTAATACCGGGATCCACATTTCACAGAAGAAGAATCTGAGGTTTTGCAAGGTCAGTAATTTAACCCAACATTATCCAGAGAACGAAGGTCAGAGCCTGGATTTGAGCCATGATCTGCTTGTCCAAGTCTAAAGCCTAATCTCCTTTAATCACACTATACTGTCAACAAATAATATGAGCACCTTCCACCCACTTGGATGAATTTTCTCTTGTTCCCTGAAGCTGAGTTTCTCCGAGGCATTTACTGTGCCCCTCTAGACATAAACGATGGCAAGTTTCCTCTTCCCACTCCCCTCAGTATGCCCCATTCTGTTCCCATGGAGCGTTTTATGGCTGGCATGTCACCAGACAGGACATCCTCCAGTCTATTATGCCAAACAAATTTGAGTTTTACAATATCGAATTGGTTTTAGATACAGCCATGGGAGTAATTTTAAAATCTGGGCTCCCAACCAACAAAGTAATTTCCCTTTATTAATGGGAAAGTAAACATCTCCTGTAAAGAATGGTTTCTTCCTTCCGTGGCCCTTGTCCTCAGAAATCCAGGGCTGGGTGGGCACCATACACACCTGAGGATGTCATGTGAGACTAGTTGAGCAGGTTGCAGACCAGAGTAGACCTTATATACAGCAGTGCCACCCACCCCCTTAACTGTGGTTTTGCTTTCCATGGTTTCAGTTACCTGTGGTCAACCACAGTTTGAAAATATTAAATGGAATATTCGGGAAATAAACAACTCATGAGTTTTAAATTGTACACCTTTATGAGTAGCATGATGAAAGCCTGTGCCATCCCTCTCCGTCCTGCCTGGGACATGAGTACTCCTTTTGTCCAGAGGATCTATGCCCCCCATCCATTAGTGATATAGTAGCCGTCTCAGCTATAAGATCGACTGTTGCAGTATTGCAGTGCTTGTGTTCAAGTCACCCTTATTTTATGTAATAATGGCCCCAAAGCAGAAGAGTAGTGATGGTGACAATGTGGATATTCCAGAGAGAAACCGTAAGTGCTTCCTTTGAGTGGCAAGGTATGTATGTATGTATGTATGTATGGGGAAAAACATAGTGTATAGAGGGTTCAGTGCTATCCACAGTTTCAGGCATCCACTCGGGGTCTTGGAACTTATCCCCTGTGGATGGGGGGTGTCTACTGTATGCATCTCCTTGGCCTTGCCCTGTGATTTGGCTTCCTGCTCCCTCCATTTCTATTGAGTATTGTCTGTATCTTCTCATTAAAAGGTAGGGTGGCATCATGGAGGGACCCTTTTGCGGGGTGTCTGTAGCAGGTCAATGAATTTTGAGGAATTTATTTAAGACTTGGCCAGTTGAAATACCAAATGATAATCTGGGTGATCTAGCAACACAGAATAGGAAAAACCATAACTTACTGATCCAGATATTGTCCTGAGTACTTTGTATACAATATCTTATTTAATTATCTAATAATCCTGTAAGGGAGTCATTATTATTTCCATTGATACAAAACCGTGACTCAGAAAATTAAATAACCTGTTTCCGACTAAACAGTGACTAAATAATGATACAACTCAACACATTTTATAAGACACACCTTTTGAACCCAAGGTTCAGATAGTGAATAATGAGTGTAAACTCTCATGACTGGTGTCAAAGTTCTCATTGATTCAATGCCTATTATATCAGATGTACAATTAGAATTTACCCAAAATTGACATGAGTTTATAGTCAGAGCCTGAAATTGAGAGATGCCTTTCAGCTATTTGCATACAAATAGACTACAATTATTATGAAGTATAGTCTATTATGGAATTCAGTTTAGCTTGCATTTTTTTTTTTTAGCTAAAGCCATAAAGTCAGTTAGGAAAGAGTTAGCTTGATCAATTACATTTTTTTGTGAACCCAGTTTTGTTTTCTAAGGTTTCTAAATTGATGTGCTCAAGGGAAAAAAATACCCATGCGTTAAAATTATGTAATCAACACTGTAGGAAATGAGACTGAAGTTTTTGAAAGTTTGGGTCTCTTTCCAAGGAATGTGCCAGAAGTCTCAACCATCACTTTGATTTGGGCTGTGATCTCAATGTTGAATCAGTGCTGGACTGTCAACCTGTGGGACAGGCTTTGAGTAGCATGATCTCCCTGGAGGACCAGGAGACACCTGGATTCCAGATCCACAGCTTTGGCTCTTCGCTCTTTTTCTTTCAAGGCAATCATAGCAGCGATTCTGCCAGAAGGTACCGTATGAGGCAATGTGTGGGATTTAGAGTTAGGCAGAAATGGGTCTGAGAACTGACTTTATCATTATCTGTGTGTCTGTGAACAATTTTTTTTACCTCTCTGTTTGAAAGCCTCCTCATTTAAAAAAGAGATTTATAATAGCATATACCACAAACGGGTGTTGGAGGAATCAAATGAGATAATGGAAGAAAATCCTCAGTATAGTTCATGTACATGGTAAATCATTCTGAATAAAAATTTCTATAAATGTTATAGGATTGCCCTGGCCGGTTTGGCTCAGTGGATAGAACGCTGGCCTGTGGGCTGAAGGGTCCCAGGTTCAATTCCTGTCAGGGGCACATGCCCTGGTTGCGGGTTCTATCCCCAGTGGGGGCAGGCAGGAGGCAGCCAATCAGTGGTTCTCCCTCATCATTGATGTTTCCATCTCTCTCTCACTCTCCGTTCCTCTCTGAATCAATAAAAATATATTTTTAAAAATGTTATAGGATTGATTCTAATGTGCATAACCTAATAAATTCAGTGACCCATGTGGTCTAGTTAAAGAATTGTGTGTCACATTCAAGGAAACATAGCCCAACATCTAAAGGCAGTTCAGAGTAGTAGAAATCTTCTATTTGCATTTCTTGGAGAACATCAGGGAGAATCTCATTACTAAGTCACCTTGACACTTTATTACATCACTTTTCTTTCCCCTCCAATTCCCTTATACCCTATAGCTGCTCATGTATCTCTTATAAATCTCAACTTCAAAAAACTCTTTCTTAATAACTAAATGACAAAGATTTTTATCTCTAATCTCTTTACCCCTCCTTCTATCACTTTATTAGAGCAAATTAGCTTGTCTCTGAGTAAGCAAAAATCCTCCTTAGTGGGAAAGAGTGGGGACTGAACAGGCAATGCAGGATTATTTTTGAGGGTCTGGAGGTGGAGTGGGATGGCTCTGAGCACTCATATCTGAAGCCCTACCTCATGAGGAATGTGGATACATTTAACCACATGGAAAGGAAGAAATCAACAAAAAAAAATTTCCATGTCAGTGAAAGATCTTTCCATATGAAAAGTAAGTAAAGGGGTTGACAAAAGGAAAACTCAGGGGTGACATGATAACTATCTTAGATATTAAAAAATGGCAAAACTAGAATCAATAGAATTTAGAGGAGTGGACTTTTAGCTCAGTTTAGTGAAGAGTGTTCTTATAGTCAAAGATGTTAGAAGACAGAATGAGCTTCCTTGGGAGGCAATGAGTTATCTCACTGATGATATTTAAAAATAAGGCTAATGACTTCTAGGCAGACATTTTATCAATGGTGTAAAGTGTCTGAATAAAGGTAAATGAAAACAGAGATCTCTTTCCATGATGAGATTCTATAATTCTGTTCAGAACAGACTTCAGTGTATATTTTCAATATTGACAACCTGTAGCTTAATCTGAGATCCATTCCCTCATGGCAAATGAGGAGTAAAATTTTTTTGGTGGGATTTTGTGCTCCAGTGCCTTCTCTGGCCCTGTCTCTTCCTTCCTTGCTTTTGGTAGCATAGTTCTATTCCTCACCCCATTCTCTGTCTAATTCCTATGAATTGGTTGGTGTGATTTCAAACATCATTGTTTTCTTCTTGCTTATCTAGAGGATCAGAGGAGGCCTGGGTCCAGAAGAGCAGTATTATTGCGGGGACCATATAATGACCACATGTCTAGACTTGAGGAGCCTTAAGCTCTTGTCCAGAATCTGACACTAACTAATTCTGTAAGCCTCATCATATCTTTGGGTCTTTGTTTCCTTGTATTTAAATTAGGTACAATGATAGCTTCTTTCTAAAGTTCCTACGTTTCTTCAAACTCATGATACTAAGAGCCTAAATGCTCCTCTAGTAGGAAGTGAAATGATTGAGGAAAATTATTAGTAAGCTGATGCAGTGTTTGGAATCTTAGTATTATACCATTCAACATATATTTATTGTGCACCTACTGTATGTCACATGCTCTTCTGAGGTATGGGGCATCTAGCAGCTGATAGGGAAGATGAAGTGCCTGCCACCACAGAGCTTACATTCTGAGGACTATAGAACCTATGGAAAGGTAAATAAATAGACAAGCTCATTTCATATTAGGAAGAAGATAAAGCAGAATGTTATGTTTGAAATTGACCATGGAGGTCAAGAATGGTCTGTCTGAGGAAGTCCATTTGAGCTGATTTTCAAATTATGAGAAGGGCCAGTCCTGTGAAGACATGGGAGAGAGAAGAAGAAGAGCAAAGGATTTTGGTTTGTTCAAGGAGCAGAAGGAAGTCCATTGTGTCTGGAGCATGATGGTGTGGAGGGACCAAGAGGGTGGAAAAGGTAGGCAGCACCCAGATCATTAGGAAACATGAGAAGAGTTTAGATCTAATTTCATATGTATTGGGTGGCCACTTGAGAGTTTTCAGCAAATAAAATTTCAATCAATTTATATAATAAAATAAATTGTATAAAAATCAATGACCACTATAGTGGAGAATGGATTTTAAGGAGAACCAGATGACCAAGGTGGTCATAAGAAGTTCAAGTGAAGGACTAGGATTGGCATGAGAATAGCCTGGGTTAGCTGCTAGCAGGAGAAATCGAGAGAAGAGGATGCACATTGAAAATATCTCAGTGGAGCCAGTGTGACATGTGATGGAGTAAATAAAGTAGTCTTCCCTTATCTGCAGTTTTGCTTTTGCCATTTTACTTAACGGCAATCAACCACCATCTGAAAATATTAAATGAAAAATACCAGAAATAAACAATTCATAAGTCTTAAATTGAGTGCTGTTCTGAGTAGCATGATGAATTTTCATGTCATCCTGCTCTGTCCCGCCCAGGACATGAATCCTCCCTTTGTCTAGTGTTTCCTTGCTGTATATGCTACCTGCCCATCCGTCGCTTAGTGGGCATTTCAGTTATCAGATCAACTGATGCAATTGTAGTGTTTGTGTTCAAATCACTCTTATTTTACTTAACAATGGCTCTAAAGCACAAGATTAGTGATACTGGCAATTCAAGTATGCCAAAGAAAACTTTATCATAGGTATGTATGTATAGGATCCCCCATGGATAGGGAGGGACAGCAATATGTGGGAGGAGTCATGAGACAAAATAGGAAGCTAGGATCATTTTTGGGTTTTTCTCTCTGAGCACTTGAGAATGGATGTGTCATGGTGAAGGAACAGATATTATTAAAAAATACAATGGCCATTATTTATTGGACATTTACTACATGAGATCTGTGGGGGCCCTGTTGCCTGTACTATTGCCTGCTTATAGCTCCAGTTCAATAAATTTGTTGAAAGACAATGCATGTTAGGCACTACTTTAAGTACCTGTCCTAATAATTCTCATAGGTACTATTTTACATAGTGACTCAGGGATATTAAGTAACTTGCCTGAGGTAATATAGCGCATAAGCTGCAGAACCAGGATTTGAAACCACATCGGTCTGATTCTAAAACCTGGGTTCTTAATATTTATACACTTATTTCCTCACATATCAGACATTATAAAGAAAGCTGCTAACCAGTTATGGGGACCTGAGTGGTCACCCAAAAGGCCTCCTCAGAAGATACCACCACAGAAGTGTAACTATAAGGAATGACTTTATTTTAAAAGTTGGAGAAAGATGGAAATTAATTTGAGGATCTGAACCTCAACTCAACAAAGCTTTCATACTACAGCTCCTCCTAACCACAACCATATCAAAATTTTAGTGTTGTCTCCAAAAATTGGGTCAGAATTCTCCAATGTTACAGGCTCACAGTGAAGCCAAAACCAAATAAATAATTGCAAGTCGAGTCAAGGGGTATTTGGCTTTTTTAATGGACAGGAAACATTTCTCTCTGTAGAAAAAGGCAGCTGAAAGTGTAGTTTCAATCATCTGATGATATCAAAGAGAGAAAGGTTTTTTCTCTTATGTGCACATAATTACCAAGATCTATGCACACTAGGTAATATGATTTTTTATAATTCTGCAGCCTGTCTCATCTTCAGAGAAAAAAAATAGCCTTTAAAGGGAAACTTCCAGACTGATCCCAGGAACAGTAATCACACTGAAGGAACATTTTTTTGTTCTTTGGCTCTTAATTCGAGGAAGGTTTACTTCTTCCCCTCTTTTAAGATGCCTGGGATAATGACAGAAATTGATGAACACACAAGAATTAAGCCAAGTTCTATAGCAATAGATTGGGCGTGTTGCCAATTCCCCACTGTTTCACCATTATTTACTGACTGTCCTTTCAAGGATTAATTGATTCTGGTGCAGCTACCTCTCTTGCATCTTTGCCACCTCCTCCTCCTTCTGGTTTATTTTTATTTCTAGAATGTTCTTCTATTGTACTTAACTAATAAAGTACAGTTCTATATGATTCCATGTTTGTGAATCCTGGGCTGTAAGCTCCTTAAGCATTATCATATTTCATTTATCTTCATATGTCCTATGAGTTAGAATGTGTCTGGCTGCAAGTAACAGAAAAAAAACTCAGACAAATGTACACAATAAGGAAATATATTAGATTACATAACTGAAAACCCAGAAATAGAGCAGTGTTAAAAGCTGAGTGAATCTGTTTCCCTATAGTTCTTTGGTCCTTGCTTTTCTATCCTCAAGCTGGTAGCAAGATGTGAGCAGCAGTTTGGACTTCAGATCCATACATGACCATAACCTGAGGAAAAGGGATGTGTCTTCCTGTGATGGTTTCTTCCGACCAGGGAAGAACTTTCCCAGAAGTCCCCAGCCAACTCTTCTTAATTTCAATGGCCATTTATAAATACATCACTGTTAAGTTAAAGGAGTTTACCATGATTAGTTTAGATGGCTCATTTCCCCTACCTGTATGATTGCTATACATGGAAGAATGGAGTACTATAGGGTAGAAAGGCTAAAATGTCCTTGACCCATATCCAGGGCTTAGCAGAGAACTTGGAAGTTAGGATGCTCAATAGTTTTGTTGAGTGAATAAGTGAATTACCATGACCCTACCTGATATGCCCTTTTCAAAATTACTGTATTTATAATCAGCACCATTTACTTGTATACTTTCTTAATTGTATATTTTCTATTGTTCTTTGGTAATGTCATATGTGTTAGTCTTAACAATCAGTCTATAGGAAATAGATGTTAGTTGATTGAATGAATAATGCTTTCTTGGTGTTCTCTCCAGTGTGGAGACCAGGAATGACATATGAGACATATGTAGTGAGTTATTTGTGAAGTTTATTTTCTTGTGAAGAGCAAGCCACGTGTTTCTTTGATAGGAAGCCAGTTAAAAGGGGAATAAAATACCTTTTGTGTTTAATTTAACAAAGGCTCTGTTAAACTCAGTTTAAATAAGCTGAAACCAACAAGAAATTAATCACTGGATGAGAAAATCTTAGTGCTTACTATAATGACTTGCTCTGCATTTGGTACAGTGTGTCTGAAAGTGTAACAGAAATAAATGCTTTTTTTTTTGTCTGCTGGAGTGAACTTGGCATGAGTTATCAGGTATAAACTATCTGGAAGATAAACAGCACTGGGAGGATGAGTTGTATCAGGTTAACTAAAATGTCCACATGGCCATAGAGTTGGCAGAAAAATGCCTCACAACTGCTAACATTTATTGAGCAATTCTATTGTGCTAGGCATTATTCTAATTGTTCTGCATATAAAACAGTTTATCTTCGCAACAATTCCAGGAGGTAGGTGCTATTATGAGCACCATTTCGAAGTTGAGAAAATGAAGGTTTAAGGAATTAACATAGCTTGCCCAGGGTCATACTGTTAATAAATGGTAGTGTCAGAATTTCAATTTAAGATAGGCTGGCTTCACAGCTTCTGGTCTTACCCACTATTGAAGAAGGTCCCGAGTTCAAGGTTAAATACTGTACAAGGAATAAGGAGAGGGTCATTTACAAGAAGACAGATTAAAAGGTCAAAAGTTGTTCAAGAAACAAGAATTAGAGCAAATGGTTCAGGACTAAATTGTGAATAATGCAAGACACTGAACAATGTGAAGCCAAGTGTGTGGTATGCTGGGGGAGACAGTCCTAAAGTCTTAAAGTTGGTGTCTCGGGCTGAACGGTCTCTTCCCTACACAACTTACGATCTAGATGAGAAAATAAGATGTAGGGAAAATATTAGTAAAATGATAGAAGAGAGTAGATATTCAAGGGCAACAACTGAATGGGCATTGTGGATTATATAGAGATTGTATGAGGGGTCTCTTTCTCTGTTGTCATCATTCTGCGTTTTATACAGATTGGATTCACATGCAAAACTGGGCACTGTGTTCCCTGGAGTAAGAAGTGCTAGTCTGTGGCGTTACCTCTATGAGCAGCACTTTCAGAAGGCAGGAGCAGAGAGCTGTGGCTCGCCTGGCTGAAGCATGTCCGATGGTGCTGCATCATGGAAGCCCTCTCAGCCTGAGCCTGGGTGTAGATGCTGCTTCTGTGGGCCTTCTGCGAGGAGCCTTGTTTCCTTCGCTGTATTTGGCTAAGACAGCAGTCCCGTGGGTGGCTTCAGTATTAAGATTGGAACAGAGGAAGTATTGCCACACATGCCAAAATTGAATTTTATTTTTAAAAGCTGCTTTTTACAGAACTAAAGATCTGTGACCCTCCCTGTTTACAGCAGACCGACATGTGGGAATTAGTATAGGGTAGATGACTTGGGTACTCTTTAGTGACAGGTTTATATTCAAAAACCATTCTCAAGGGTACCACTTCCTTTTAGGGTACCAAACTCTTCCTTGTGGTTCTTCTCCCTGTCCTAGTTTCTCCCACTATGGGCAAGCTTTGTGAATTAGGTACATTGCTTTGTTTTATGAAAAAGGTGTAATTTGTTGTTTCACACTCAGGTGTCTTATTTGTCTAAGTGACCCCTGAGATGCAATAGCTAAATATAAATCTGGGAAGTGGGTTTGTGGAACATGTAAAGCCACCAGGAAAAGCACTCACTTATCCTCTGCTTCAGGTGGTCCTTGACAATCCAGGATGAAAGCATCCTTGGAAGATACAGTGAGAGAAATGGTGCATCAAATAAGACAGTAGAGATGTCTGCATGAAAGAATGCCTAGAAGCACTGATGGCACCATTACTCTCCTAGCCCACCAGCCCTCAGTCTTCTCTCTTAATTTCTGAGTGGCAACATGGCCCTGAGTTTTAGGAGATGAGGACAATGGTGACTCTAAGCAGAGACCTAGAGGTCAATGGGTGGGATTTCCAGATCTTAGAAATGCAAGGCAAAGCTGACCCACTGAGTGTGAGAGGAAAAGGCATATCTGTTTCTCCAGCTGGAACATGGGGATCCTGATCGAGTTCTGTGGAGTCTTCAGGCAAGATCTGTGTGTTAGTGTTGGTACAGCATTGGGAAGTGTGACATAGTGCTTTTGCTTGTGAGTGGTCTACCTTCCCCTTCCTCAGCTCTGGATCCTGTCCTGGAGACATCTCCTACAACCCAGGGCCTTGCGTCTCTCTCCAGCAAGACTGCCTAGAAGGACTTTGGAAGCTTAGAAGGACTTTAGAAGCATCACGCCTGCCAGGGAAATGCTCAGGATTACTACCCAAATGGCTGTGTCCTCCTTTGAAATGTGCTTTTAGTTAAGTGATTGATGTGTTTGATTTTTGACTTTGCTTAACATTGGGTGTTAACTCCACACACAGCCTTGTCAGCTGTTAGTCAGTGCTCTGGAGACAGGATTGACATGGCTTTCAGGAGAGGCCCTCACACCAGAGACTGTATCCCAGTGTTTTCAACATCACTTTTAGATGTCTAGCGTTACCCAAATGCTTGAAATGGGGAGGTGTGCAAAGAGGCACCTCTGCCTCTTTTCTTGAAGGCTTACATCTTTCAAAGCATTCAAGTGATTCCAAGGATACTTTAAATTGATATAAAATGTATTACCAAAAGGGAGAGCCCAAAAGAGCAATGTCCTCTAAGTCCAAAAATCATACTTATCAACAGAAGGCAAAAGGATATGTGTAACTTTGATAAGTATGTGCACCTTTATTTATTTATATTCACCCTCCAGCAAGGAAAACATAAGGAGAAGGAGAGGTGAATATATGAAGATTCCAGCATACATTAGAAAAAAAGTACTATTCCCTTTTTCTAAGATGGGAAACACAGATCACACTTTGTGTGAGAGATGGGGCACACACACCAAGAGTCAAGGTCAAGACCCTTGGGACAGGCCTGGCCGATGTGGCTTGGTGGTTGAGCCTGTGGACCAAGGAGTCACGGTTCAATTCCAGGTCAGGACACACGCCAAAGTTGTTGGCTCAATACCCGTGGTGGGCATGCAAGAAGCAGCCAATCAATGATTCTCTCATCATTAATGTTTCTATGTCTCTCTCCCTCTCTGAAATCAATAAAAAATGTATATATTTTTGAAAAAAGACAATTGGGACCAAAGAAGTAGAAAAATCAGAAACTTTAGAGCCAAGGAGCCATATATTAAAACTAGAGGCTGGTGCATGAAATTTGTGCACTGGGGGAGGGAGGGGTCCTTCTGCCTGGCCTGTGCCTTCTCGCAGTCCTGGAGCCCTTGGGGGATGTCTGACTGACGGCTTAGGCCCGCTTCCTGTGGAAGTACACTGACCACAGGGGGCAGCTCCTGCATTGAGTGTCTGCCCCCTGTGGTCAGTGCGTGTCATAGCGACCGGTCATTCCACCGTTCAGTTGATTTGTATATTGGCCTTTTATTATACAGGATAAGGTAGCCTGTCTCAGGATAAACACAGCTTCAGAGCAGCCATTCTTGGCCTCTAGAACAAGCTCAGAACTCCAGCCTGAAATTTTACCCTCAAGTAGAAATGTTGATAAAAGACTAAAGTCAACATCATTTATTGTGCCACAGTGACAGAGACTGGGAGCTCTTTTCTATTAAATAAAGGGGATAAGTCCCAGGTCCCATGTGGAAGGAGTTTCTCCGGAAACTAGCATTTCCTGGAATTTTCTCCCTTCACTTTCTTACTCAAGACAGATGCAGAAAGGACTGAAGATGCACCTGTTTGGAGATTGTCCTGCTCTAGGAATGCCCTGGAGTTGACCCCTAGACCAGCTAACAAGGTTAAATGCTAACTCGCTGGCTTATCTTGACATTGGTGTGATTTTCCAGGGACTTGCTTTACCTCTGCATGGCTGTGGGTCTAGGGCAGCCATGGGCAAACTACGGCCCGCGGGCCGGATCCGGCCCGTTTGAAATGAATAAAACTAAAAAAAAAAAAGACCGTACCCTTTTATGTAATGATGTTTACTTTGAATTTATATTAGTTCACACAAACACTCCATCCATGCTTTTGTTCCGGCCCTCCGGTCCAGTTTAAGAACCCATTGTGGCCCTCGAGTCAAAAAGTTTGCCCACCCCTGGTCTAGGGAGAGAAGAGAGGACTGTCTTTAGCCCAGACAGCTCTGCACACTGTCACACTTCACTCATTGAGAAATGGAGATGGAGATTGATGCTGGGGATAAATTCTCATGCAAATAAAATGTGTTTTTCTGTTCTCTACATATTTCTTCTTGGGTTCCTTGAGGAGGGAGTTTGTAGGAAGGCAGGATTCAAGGATTACAAATTCTGTATCTTGGCCAAATGCAATTTTCTGGGTATCTTCCTGACGTATCATGATTTATGGCCCACAGAAGCTGAAGAGGCAGAACCAGGAGTCTGGACACAGGACCAGGATGCCAGCAACTAAGAGAGCCATAGAAATTAAGAACAATTGTTCATTCACTTTCAATCATTCAAAGAATATATACATTGGCACTGTATGAAATGGAGTTGCAAATTTACCTAAGATGGAATCTCTTTTATCAAAGATTTCACTATTTAGCAGGGCAAATAGACTTACAAATGAATAATTACCAGTGGGAGGAGGGCTGTACTGCAGGGGAGGATGAATAGCAAGTTGCAACCCTGGGGAAACCAGATAATTTTCGCTCCTAAAATCCCATCCCCGTTCTCCTCTTTTTCCTCTCTTTTCCTCTTTCTTTCTCTTTGTAGTTTTTATTTTTAATATCTGCATTTATACAATACATTTCAACAGACCTAGAGAGCCTGCTGCTCAAAGTTTTCTCACCTTGAAAAGCCATTGCGGGGGTAGTAGACTGATGAGACCAGTCCCACCCTGGGCTTTCTTTTCTTTTGGTCTCTCCTTGGAATTCTTTTGTTCCTTCAGAGGCACTAGTAAGACAAGTTGTAGGTGTGGCTCTACGAGGAAAAGAGAAGAGGACACAATGAGGAGCTTTCATGCCAACACAGGGCACATTCTTTTATTGTTGTTATTAATCCTCACCCAAGGATATTTTTCCATTGATTTTTTAAGAATGGGAGGGAGCGAGGGAGGGAGAGAGAGAGAGAGACATACATCAATGTGAGAGAGACAGATTAATTGGTTGCCTCCTACCTGTGCTCCAAATGGGGCTGGGGATTGAACCTGCAACCCAGGTATATGCACTTGACTGGGAATCGAACCTGCAACCCTTCAGTGTGTGGGCCGATGCTCTAACCACTAAGGATACCAGCCAGGTGCACAGGGCACATTCTCTAATGTGTCATGTGGTCTAGCCTGACTCACCGATAGTGGGTGCAGGCATCTGGCGCCCAAGCCTCAACCCGTAATAACATTGTCTTTTCCTGGCCGTGGCCCTTGTGAACATTAAGGAGTATAGCTGTGACAGGCTAGGGCCTGGTGTTTTCCATTGGTGATTCCAACTTTCTAATGGAGCTGAAGTGGGTGGGTGGTGACTGGAGGTACCCCAGGGATGAGAATTCTTATGAGATATGGTGCACTGAAGAGAATGGGTTTCTTTCTTTTCACTCCCTAAGAGAGAATTGCCTTATGTTTAGCATCTATCTTAAAAAAATAAATAAATAAAAATGATTGGGAGGGAGGTTTGAAGAATAATGGCTAAAGACTGTGGAAAGATGAGTGGAATTCCTTAAATTCTGCTAGTCAAAAAATGCAAGGTCCAATCCATGGGCATAAAGTTTTTCTCACTTAAAATTTTGTTAAGAAGGTAGGTCTCATGTTAAGTGTTCTCACCACAATAAAATAAAACTTAAAGTGAATAAATATATAAGCACAAAGGAAAAGAGTATTAGTAGAGGTCTGGTTGGAATCCTAGTTCTACCACTTACTGGCTAGAACATCTTGGGCAAATGACTTAACTTCTCCAAGCCTCAGTTTCCTCGTCTGTCATATACAGTTATTTCTTTCCCCACAGAGCTTTCATATGTACAAATAAGATGCTATATAACTTTACAGATATAGCTCTTGGCACAGTCCCTGGTGCTTAGAAAGATCTGAAGAAATGATGCTTTTGCTGTTGTGATTAAGGTATAACCTTGCTGGGAATAGTGGGGCCTGAGCAAGCCTTCTCAAACTCTCAGCAGAGGTGAGATGTGGATTCTCTTCCTCTTGATGGTTCAGAAAGAACTGGAAAGCAGCGCTCACTCACAATCTTGATTGGTGCTATACTCCAACCACTGTTTTGGTTATTTAAAACTGCATAACAAACTACCCCCAAACAGTGGCTTAAAATGACTTCCTTCCTTCCTTCCTTCCTTCCTTCCATCCTTCCTTCCTTCCTTCCTTCCTTCC